>NW_024704764.1:8088861-8261653 GCF_018977255.1 Callorhinchus milii
AATACACGTCGTCATTGTTGTTGTTGTTGTGGCTATTGATCAGTTAATGCGTGTCCGTTGCAGGGTTAATGCGTGTCGTTGCAGGGTTAATGCGTGTCCGTGGCAGGGTTAATGCGTGTCGTTGCAGGGTTAATGCGTGTCGTTGCAGGGTTAACGTGTGCGAGGGACGGGTTAACGGGTGTCATTAAAGGGTGAACACGCATTCTCTTAACCCCCTCCCTCCCTCTCCCCCCCCGCAGCACCACAGCATTCAGAAGGCAGCAGCTCCCGGCAGCAGAGAGCGAGGGTGGGGGACGGGGGGAGGGGCGGGGGCTCCCCCGGGGGTCAGTCCCCGCTCCGCCTCCAGGCGAGTGTCGCCACCGCCCTCCTGCGTCTGCAGCGGGACATGCGCGACGTGAGGGAGCGACTCGCAAGGCTGGAGGCTCGGCCCCCCCCACAGGTACAGGGGGAGTCCTCGGAAATAGTTGAGGGGGATGGGGCTAGTTGGGGTAAGAGTGGGGGGGAGCGGGAACTAGTTGGGGTAAGAGCGGGGGAGTGGGGACTAGTTGGGGTAAGAGCGGGGGAGTGGGGACCAGTTGGGGTAAGAGTGGGGGGAGTGGGGAGTAGTTGGGGTAAGAGTGGGGGGAGTGGGGAGTAGTTGGGGTAAGAGTGGGGGGAGTGGGGATTGGTTGGGGTAAGAGTGGGGGGAGTGGGGACCAGTTGGGGTAAGAGTGGGGGAGTGGGGACCAGTTGGGGTAAGAGTGGGGGGAGTGGGGACCAGTTGGGGTAAGAGTGGGGGGAGTGGGGACCAGTTGGGGTAAGAGTGGGGGGAGTGGGGACCAGTTGGGGTAAGAGTGGGGGGAGTGGGGACCAGTTGGGGTCCTGACTCAGAGGGGGATGTTAAAGATCTCGCGGCGCTATTCAAACAGAGAGAGAAGAGAGTTTCTCTCCCGGTGTTGGGCCGAGAATCCGGCAAATAAAATTGGCCGCTCTCTTCGCGGCCGTTTGCGGGACTTGGCTGTGCAAAAAAACTGCCCACTGCTGCCTGTGCCTATCGAACCACAGTCACTACACTTGACAGTAATCCCCGGCAAAGAGCTTTGAGGCGCCGTATGGACTCTTCCCGATCGCGGCTGAGAATTGATGTCGTCTCCTAAGTCCCGACGGCTTAGGAAATTAGGGACGTAGGAACCGCTGGACAAATAAAGACCAACGTCCACCTTGTTCGCCTTCTACTGTCCCGGTACGATTATGGGGATGTTGGTACCGATTAATTCCGTACGGATTAGACCACAACAGAACGGAAAGCTTTGGGAAACTTAGATCCCAAGTTGTCTGGTTCTTCTAAGTCATACTATTATATATATATAATATATATGTATACATATCGTCTATATGTATATATATATATATATACATATCGTCTCAAATTACTCATATGCTGTGTCCAAAAATATTATTTTCTCCATCTAAAGAAATCCATCCAATTTATATTTGAATCAATAATAGAGTGGATATTTTCAATGGCTGGTGTGTGTGTGTGTGTGTGTCTGTGTGTCTGTGTGTGTGTGTGTGTGTCTGTGTGTCTGTGTGTGTGTGTGTGTGTCTGTGTGTATGTGTGTGTGTCTGTGTGTGAGTCTGTGTGTATGTGTGTGCGTGTGTGTGTCTGTGTGTATGTGTGTGCGTGTGTGTGTCTGTGTGTGTGTGTCTGTGTGTGTGTGTCTGTGTGTGTGTGTGTCTGTGTGTGTGTGTGTGTCTGTGTGTGTGTGTGTCTGTGTCTGTGTGTGTCTGTGTGTATGTGTGTGCGTGTGTGTGTTTGTGTGTGTGTCTGTGCGTGTGTGCGTGTGTGTGTGTTTGTGTGTGTGTGTATCTGTGTGTATGTGTGTGCGTGTGTGTGTCTGTGTGTCTGTGTGTGTGTGTCTGTGTGTGTGTGTGTCTGTGTGTGTGGGGCTCTTCGTGTCTTTGCATTGGAGTTGATGTGCCGCTCTTTCTTGTGCTCCAGAGAGCTTCCGAGTGGCTCTTTGGCCGATCTGCACCGACGTTGATATTTCTGATTGCGTGGCCTTTCTTGGCTCAGTGGATAGTCCGTCTCATCCTTCGCCGGAGGGAGAGAAGCTGAGGGAACAGGAGGTAGGTATGTGTTTGTCTTGTCTTCACTCCCCGCTTCCTTCATTCAGCCTGACTCAGCGGTAGCTCTCGCTCTCTCTCTCTCGCTCTCTCTCGTCTCTGAGTCAGAAGGTGGTGGGTTCAAGCCCCACGTCGGGACTTGGAATCACATCGTCTAAACTGACGCTCCAATGCAGCGCTTGGGGGGGGTTGTTGCGTTGTCTGAGATGCCGTCCTTCGGATGACTGTTCAGGTGGACATTAAACATCCCGCGACACTATTCGAAAAGAGAAAGGAGTTTCTCTCTCTCTCTCTCTCTCTCTCTCTCTCTCCCCCGGGGTCCTGGCCAACAATTCCCCCCCCAAATAAAATTGGTCACTCGCTTCCATGGCTGTCTACGGGACATCGCCGCGCGCCAACCGGCTGCTGCGTTTCGCCCGCAAAATACAGTCCAAAAATTGCTTGTATTTTATACTCATTTCCAGGTCTATTCTTTGCATTGTTTTCCGCTGAAATACCTCTTCTTCCAGATCGGTCTCGAGACAATCTGTCGGCCTCAGCCAGAAATGGAGGGTCTCCGTGTTCCCGGATATAAAGACGGTCACATAAAGGGGAAAAAAAAATACTGTCCGTTGCGCGCACGCAATCGTGGAATGGAATGGAACGCAAATCGACAAACTTTAATTCAAAGTGTAATTTAATTTAAAGCCGGGCGGCAGAGATATCAGGCTGTGCGCGGATTGAGGCGAGCAATCTTGTTGCGATAGTTTTGACGGCGCCTTTTCACCTCGGGAGGTCTCGGAACGCCGGGCCTTGGTACCCGAGCTGAGGGGATGGGAGCCTAAGGGGGGACGTGGGGTGGGGGGTGGGGGGTGGAGGCCGACCAAAAGTGCGGTCAAAGTGGGATCCTGTAGCTCAGCGGTTAGAGCACTCGCCTCGCAAGCGAGAAGTCCTGGATTCGATCCCCGGCTGGGCAAAATGTTGGGCACGTTTCCTTACCCCACACGCCCGCAGTAAGTAGGAACCCGGTTGTTAGTCGATTGGCGGATCACTTTTCCGGGCGTAGTAGTTCCTTCAAAGAAAAATAATAATAATAGATTGGTCGCTCATTCCACGACTGTTTGTGGGACGCCGCTGTGCCCAGTTGGCTGCCGGGTTTCGACCACAAAATGTTCGCTTTGAGACGTCTCGAAGACGTGATAAGGCGCTATATCAAATCGCAAGGATGATTAAAGAGGTAGGTTCTTGATTGCCGCTCGAGGCTGTGACGGTTTGTTTTCCCGGTCCGTGCACTGACTCTCAAGTAAGAGGCGTCCGAATCCATCAATAAGTCGTGGCTTTGGTTTAGTCTCTGCACAGCTGACACACGGTTCTCCGAGGAACGCTAGAGGCAGAGAGTGAATGTCCGAAGGGTTATTCAGTTGTACTGTGAAGACAGGGTTCCACATAAAGTTGTCTGCCCAATAAATTGGTCCTTTTCAACCCACGACTGTTTGTGGGACATCGCTGTGCGCAATCGGCCGCCGCGTTCGCCCACAAACATACAGTCAATTCACTTTACAGTGTGTTCTGTGAAGCGCTTTGGGACGTGAAAATCGCTATATCAAACGCGAGGATTATTATTATTATTATTATTATTCTGCAAGTTTGGTTCTTGTCCGGAAACAGTGGACGGCGCCCTAAAAATCAGCCGGGGGTCTAGGAAACCATCATCGTTTCGGCTGTGAGCGGCGGCTGTGTGGGTTTAGGGCGCGAGGGGTTCCAGTCGGGGTCTCGTCGGCCCCTCTGTTGGCGACTTGCCCGCAAGCTATCCGGGCGGTTCACGTCGCGGTGTATTGTGCGCGGCTCCTTTTCACTCGTCACACGTCACACGTCAAGCAACGGGCAATGTTTACCGCCGTACGACGGACGGGAAGGGGACGGGGGTCCAAAATTTACAACCGACTCAACATAACCCGGGAAGGATTGCCGTGAACAAACGGCAACGACCCCCCACCCCCCACCCCCCCCGCGCTCGGCACCGCGCCTCGTGGACGCCTCCGAGACGTCTCAAAAGCGCTTCGGGGTTGGGGGATGTGGGGGGGGGGGGCGTTACACCGTGACAGTTGACCCCCCCGCCGCGAGGCAACGGGGCTCACAGACGTCTTGAACCTCGAGAGAGATCTCTCTCTCTCTCTCTCTCTCTCTGCCTCGTGCAAACGCATCGCCCCGTTACCCCCTCCCCCCATCCCCGACCCGTCGCTCCCGCTACGGGTCTCGAGCGCAGACCCCCCCCGTCGGCCTCGGTCGGCTCCGAGCGGAGGACAAGAAACCCCCCCACACCCCCCGCACCGCACCGCGTGGCTACGCGGTCCCTCCGGCGGCGTCTCGAGAGCGCTTGAGCAGCGACGGGGGCCGAGGGCGGTGGGTGGGGGTGGGGGGGGTGTGGGGGGGGTGGGGGGTGTTGGGGGGTGGGGGGGGGGGGGGAGAGAGACGAGAGGTGACCGCAGCCACGTGCGGTCAAGGCGGAAAGGTCTTCGGTTTCAATCTGAAGGCTGAGAGGGAGACGGAGTTATTTATTTTATTTTATTTGTTATTGTGGGTATAGTGTAACAGACCAGTCCCCCCCCCACAACTCTCTCTCTCTCTCTCTCAGCGTGACGAACCCCTCCCTCTGACCGCGCTGCCCAGTGCCGGACAGCGCTCTGCGCCGCTTCACTCGGAATCGCTCTATTTATTTATTTACTCTCCGCCGCTTCTCTTTGTGTTCTGGAGCCACCGAGACCCCTTCGCGCCCGTGAACTTGTAAACAGTATCCGTCCGCCCGCTTCCACACACCCCCCCCTTTCCCCCAGAGCGCATTTTTACGCCTTCAAATCACTCGCCGGTCAAGAGATTCTGTTCCGATGCCGCCACACACACACACACACACTCCCTTCCCCCACACTAAAATTGTTTGGTTTGTGCTGCGGTTCAGATCTGGTGTTTAGGAACTACTTTTTCCACATTTTAACCATTTCACTTGGGGGGGGGGGGGAGGGCTGCGAGTTGGCCTCGTGTGGGCTCCGTGTGTTTTAATTCCAGCAAAAAGGAAACAACATGTACATCAATGTGAACTCTTCGCCATTGCACTTGCAGTGGGTGAGGGTTTCTTCCTGACCGGTTAAGTTAAACAACGTCCCATCCATCACCCACACCACCCCCCCTCCCCTTTATTAGAATGGCACCGTCGGCAAACTGCCAGCTCGGTACACGCCCCCACTCCCCCCCAACCCACGTGACTGGTGCAAGGGGGCGGGTCTGAGTAGCCCGTCACTGACGGACGGCAGCGCTGACCAGTCGGCGCGCCACGTTCGCTTAGCAACAGACTGGAGTCGGCACTGATTGGACGCCGGGGACCAACGGGCGGCGGGAGGCCGGGTGAGCGGAGCGGAGGGAAAGGTGGGGGGGGGGGGGCGGGTCTTTGAGGCGCGAAGCTCGAGCGGAGAGGAGGGCGGGCGTCGGAATTCTGGGAAATGTCGTCCGGGGCCGAGCGGACTGCGGGCTGTTCGGGGACGGGTCGAACTACAGCTCCCGGGGGCTTGGCGCGGCGCGCGATGCCTCCCGGGCGTCCCTTGCCCCTCGGTATATAAGGGCGCGTCCGGCCAGCTGTGGGATCAGTTAGGGGGTGGGCGAGCGAAGAGGGAGGAATGGGTCGCTCGCGAGTGACTGACTTGACTGACTGACCGAACGGTTCAAAAAAAAAGGGACAACATAACACACGGAGAAAACTTCTCAAACAGTCCCTGACAGGACACTAGTCGGGGGTCAAGTGGGCAGTAGAGACCCTCGAGGAGAAATCCCGCCCCCCCGCCCCCTCACCCACCCACTCCCTCGTTGCCCCCCTCCTCGCGCACTTAAACGGTGGTGGTGGGGGCGACGCACTGAGAGAGAGAGAGAAAAAAAAATGGGCGACCAGTTGTTCCTGAAGCCGCTCCTGGACGCTTCGGCGCTGGGCGAGCGGAAGTGTCCCGGTGGCAAGTGTCCGGCGCTGGAGCAGAAGGAGGAGGAGAGGGAGAGGGACAGGGGGTCCCCGGCGGCTGAGAAGCCCCCACGGAGCTGCCCGAGGGCTGGCGACCGCCCTGCCCGACCGCCCCGACCCCAACAGCCGGAGAGGCAGCCTCAAGCGCCTCCTCCACCGCCACCCCCACCCGCCCCGGCCCCGGGCTGCGAGCCCCGGCTGCCCAAGAGGAAGCACCGGAGGCGCCCGTCCAAGAAGAAGCGCCGCTGGAAGCCCTACTTCAAGCTGACGTGGGAGGAGAAGAAGGAGTTGGACGAGCGGGAGAGCGTGAGGGCGGCCAAGACCAGGGCCGAGATGTTCGCGAAGGGCTTCACGGTGGCGCCGTACAACACCACCCAGTTCCTGATGGACGAGCACGACCGCGAGGAGCCCGACCTGAACCCCGGCTTCTGCCCTCACGCCGTGGCCGCCGCCGCGGCCGCCGCCGCCGCCCACCACCACAAGCGCGGGGCGGCAAAGCGGACGACAGCAGCGGCGAGGACGACGAGCTGCTGCTGCTGGAGGAGGCGGAGGAGGAGGAGAGCGGCAGCGACGGCATGGGGGCTCGGGCAGCGAGTTCCTCCAGAGGGACTTCTGCGAGACCTACGAGCGGTACCACGCCGAGACCCTGCAGAACATGAGCAAACAGGAGCTGATCCGCGAGTACCTGGAGCTGGAGAAGTGCCTGTCCCGGCTGGAGGACGAGAAGAACCGGCTGAGGCGCCGGCTGGAAGCCACCGACCCCCGACCCGGGTTGGGGTCGGGGTTGGCTTTGGGTTTGGAGCCCGAGCTGCAGGAGGAGGAGGAGGAGGAGGAGAAGGAGAGGGAGAGGGAGGTCCAACGCGAGGTGGAGAGGCTCAGGGCAGAGAATCGGAGGCTGGAGGAGGAGAACGAGCTGAGCCACCGGGGGAGAGGGGGAGAGGGGAGGGGGGAGATCTTGGAGGTCGGGGAGTAGTTGACATGACATGAAATGAAGGAACTTGGAACTTTTTCTCTCTCTCTCCCTCTCTAACTCCCCTCTCTCTCTCTCTCTCTCTGATTCGGGACCTTTTAATCTTCTCGCTGTAAATATTTTAATGTCTGTAAAGCGTTTTATATATCTATACACATACACACATATATATAAACACAAATGCAAAACGATTCATTGTGTTCTTGTCCAGACTTCTGCGTGTGCGCATATACCTATATATATATATGTGTGTGTGTGTAGTTGTGATGAACTTTTATGGTGCTTTTGAGTGTGAATTCCTTTCTCTCGTCTCTCTCTCTCCTTCGCCAGAAGTGAAGGTTTTTTTTAACAGAGTGATATCCAACGAACTTTTGGGTATTGTATGTCTTGACGAGTTGATTTTGTTTTTAAAAAATGTGTATTATATATATATACACACACACACATATACACACATATTAAATCAGCAGATGAGGGCTGATGTAAACATGATAAGTTTCCACCAGTCAACTCGCCAAGAGGACAGCGACTTGACTGGGTTGATGTTTGTGTTTCGCTGAGATGTCTACACCCCCTTTCCTCCCCCTTTTTTTTTGGTGCAGATGTCACCACCCTTTTCTCGCCAAACCCGATCGTGGTCCCGGCTCGCGTTACTGTCCTTTCAGCCCGAAAGAGAGTGCACACGTCTCATTCGCACTCGATACGCTTGGGCTGTTAGCGAATGCAGCAAACTGAAGACCACCCCCCCCCCCCCCACCTCCAACCCATTCAGCTTCCAACGTCGAGTTGAGGACCTTGGGATGGGAGGCGTTGATCGTGAAGGTACCAATGTTCATACCATTCCCTGGAATGGGTGGTCAACTGGGCAGTTGCGTATTGGATTGATAGTCCTAACCATAGGCGTACAGTATCTGTGGGGAAAAACGCTTCATGTGGTTTTTTTTTATTGGAAAATTGCCATTAAGAGTAAAGCTGTAACGCGGACAGTGTTGAGCAAGGAATGAATCTTGAGGGAAGGGCGATCCGTCGTTCTTTACATCCTCAGGGCAGGTGTACCGATTTCCAACCCAAATAAGACCCGGAGAGCAGCAAAGAGAGGAACATCAAACTCTCCAGATTGAGTTGGTGTTGGAAAGTAGAGGTAAGTGAGATCAGAGGAAGGGAATGATTGGATATGGGCAGTGATGAATGGGGATAAGGGAGGGGAAGGGGCATTGCCTGCTTGACAGTCACTTATTACAGCCTCATTTTTGCCTGGTATTTAATGACATCCCAAGCCCCACGTCGAAAAGAAATGTAAGAATTTCTTCCAGGGGGGAAAAGTCCCAGAGTGTTGAAACAATTCCGCATAAATCATCAGTGCTCACTCCCTCCTTTGCCAACAAAGGTACAGAAAATGGGGACACAAAATCATTCGAGTAATTGGACAACGATGGGATAATTTTTCAAACCAGAATTGGGGGAGTGGTGGGGGGGGATAGGGAGACAAAGATCTCACATTTGTAAACGCATGAATGTCATCTAATAAACGAGTGTGGAGTGGATGTTAAGTTATCCCACTCACCCCCCATTCCACCATTTCCTTTAGACAATTACCGTGGAGTTTATTTTTCTTTCCGAGCTAATCGTGGCAACTGACATAAACACATAAGCAGAGATGTCCCTCATTTATACCCCAGCTAAGGTGACCATTTTGAGGTGTGAGCTCCCCAATGCCACGTTGGCAATGGTGCACCAAGTTTCTCCTGACACAGCCCGAATAAACACGGTGGTAGATTAACTGTGAGTCAAGAAGACTTGCTGTGGCCTGGGAATAATCTGGTGCTAGCCTGTCCCATGGTTGAAAACTGGCGAGCTTTTGCCTTTGGTAGCGCTGCTAGTCAAGCCTGGCATTCAAAAGGATCAAAGGAAGCGTTGTTTTGGCATTGCCAAAATTCAATGCAACAACAAGAAGAAGATAACATTTCGGGTTCGGGAGGACTTCCCAAGGCGTAGGCTGGATACTGGATCTGGGAGGGTTGTGCCAGGTTGCCGGTGCTTGTCCGTGTGCTGAAGGTTACTGCCTGCTTGGCAGTGTCTTGAATGAACTGGTGCAAATCTCATCCGGTGTTTCGGTTGGTTCGCAATCCCACTTCCCCAAATCGGCAATCTCCTCCGCTTCTATTCTGCCTGTCCCCTCTGCGCACGAACTTTGGTCTAATAATCCCTCAAAAAAAAAGTAGTAAATTGGTCATTTCAATCCACGGCTGTTTGTGGGACGCTGCTGTGCGCGATTGGGTGCCATGTTTCACCCACAAATATACAGTCAATTCACTTTATTCCGTGAAGTGCTTTGAAACGTCTGGAAGAATGCAAGGATTATTATTATAATCGTGCCTCACTCAAGCCAGTCCCATTGGTGGCTGAGCCAATAAATCACTTCCCTGCTCTCTGGGACACACCAAATCCTTACACCTTCACCCCTTGCCTCATGTATAATTTGATCAATGTATCTAATGGTGCTTTTAGTTGGCACTTTTTAGATGTTCACCCCTTTCTTCCCTGCTCAGGATTGCTGTCTTTGTCAAGCATTTTCAGACCTTCAAAATAGGTGAGGGTCACATTGCAGAGTGACAGGTCGTTGGCGATCGGATCCGAGATGGTTTTGGACGCATCTTGGCGATACAATTATTGAACAGATGCCTATCTCTAGCTGGCAGCAGTCTGGCCATGATGTCAGTCTTTGGTAGGAGAGCCAGATACTAGAATACTGTTCAACCCAACAACAACTTGCACTAATATAGCACCCTCAACGCAGGACAGAGTCTCAGAGTGCTTAACAGTGGCAGAGCTTGACTCTGAGCCAGGGGGAGGTCAGCCATATACATGATCAAACAGGAAAGTCTTCAGGCGGGACTGGAGAGAGGGGACAAGGCATAACTTCTGGGAATGAAGTGTTATCAATAATCACTAAGGTCACATGTAGAGCACAAAACTAAATTGCAGGCATTGAGGGCAGGTTTCTTGTAGATGAAGTTTACGGACCTATTAAAGAAAAGCAGCTGCCTGAAATAGACTTTCTAATTTCGAAGGTCTTCTCCACTTGAGGAATCATTTTTATGGCAATGTTGGACTATTCAAACTTGTCATATTCTTATGTAAGACTGAATTGCAGAATATTCCACAATTCTATGCAATCTTAAATCGTATGGCACAGCACTCATGAGGTTAAGACGAGATGACATGAGATCCTCATTGTAATTTCCTCATGAATTTTAATAAAATTCCAGCTTGTTTTATTTCCCCAAAATCGTATGAGTTTTTTTTTGGTGCCTGACCACTTTTGTATCCTCGATTCCTTTACTTTCACGTTCGCCCACAAAACAGTCAATTCGCTTTACAGTATAATCTGTGAAGCTCTTTGAGACGTCTAGAACACGTGATAAGGCTCTATCTCAAATGCAAGTATTATTATTATCCATCTGCCCTTTTCAAACAGTTTTTATCCATTCATAGCCTTATTGCTCCCCAATCTTCTGCTGCTGAACCCCCTTTAGTGTGTTTACGCTGCACCCACGGCAATGGAGCTTTGAAACTATTCCATTTTCTTCCAACATTCTACCGTCCAACAAAGCTCCTACTCCATCTATGTAGTTACCTCGTTGCATCAATGGTAAGCTATGGGGTTTTAGTTGGTTAGAGTCCAGCAGTTAACCCCAACGCACACTCTGGGGTCCCCAAGCCTCGGCTCTTGCCAACCTGCGCCTAATACTTTCCGGAATTAGGTAAGCAGGATGCGAACAGGGAGAGTACGAATTCCATTCCAACTCTCGCTCAGTCTGCTATCTGTCACCAGTAACGCTGGGCAAAAATCCCCTAAACACTCTGGTGTCTTTTATTATCATGAAGAGTTTCAGCTTCAGATTTAGACTCTAGCCCAGACTAATGGTACGGAAGCCCCTTCTCTGTGTAATTTTCAGTGGTGTCAGCTGCACGATACTGCTTTTGATTTGCTATTAAACAGAATGGTTGTAGAAAGTAGGCAAATGTCACACTGATGATGAAGGTGTGTGTTACTTTTCTGGGATTTCGGATAGCCTAGAGGGAGACTTGCATCCAATTGTACTGGACATAATCCAGAAACATTTGATTTGAAACTGGTTGCCTGAAATTTCCCAGACCAAAATGCCTTAAAAGATAAAAGTGTAATAAAACAGCAATAAACTTGTATGTGCCATTGTGAAATTACACAATGGTATGAGCAAGTCTATTACTGTTTTTACTGCGATACTGTGGATTGTACATAACATCACAGTTGAAAAACTGGCCGGCCAGGAAACTGGAAATCCTCTTGTGTAGCCGGTACCGAGAGTAACACAAACCTCTCAACACAACCAAAAGAACAGGACATTCAATCACAGTTTGCCGGGCAGATTCCCTTATCATAAATTAAAGGTATGCTCCATTTGTAATTGAGGTTAGATGTACTTTGAACTCTTTCACAAGACAATCTTCTAGCAGATTGTGACTTTGCCTTTCACCCAAAAGCACAGAGCTTGGGGAGCACGGCGTTGTTAGAAGTGCCGTCCTTCCAATAAAATTGATCATTCACTTCATGGGATTTTTGTAGGACGTTTTCGTGTAGACAGTCACCTACAAATGTAGATTCACCACACTTGACATCCATAATTGAAGTGCTTGATGTTTCAACATTGTTGCAAATGAAATTTATAATTGAATTCTCTAGCTATGAAATACAAGCTTTACTCTGGAGACCAGTTTGAGAGATTATTCTATAGCATTCACATTTCTTCAGGAAGCTATAGTGTATTCTGAGTTTTCACACTTGTAATTTTAAAAATATGGATGAGATTATCATGAGTATACCCCCTCCTCCCTCCCCCCGAACTTTTAAATTGGCATTAGCCCAGAGATGTAGCTCACAGATGCTGGCTTGCACAAGCGTGACGAGACACTACCTCATGTGACGAGTGCTATATAAATGCAAGTTGTTCTAGTTGACTGTTTGACAACAATTTTATATTTTAAATCAGTGACGGAAAATGGGGGTAAAGTCTTGATGGGAAAGGATTCTCACTGAGTTATGGAACGTGAAATGTATTAAAAATGTTTGAATCTGCTATTCAAGACATTTTCCCAGGACATTTTCCCATCACTACCAGGGTTAATAGTATTAAGTTCATTCTTTTTAGGGCTGGCCAGACAGATCGCAATGGGTGGAGGGGTGGGGCGATGCCGGTTCTGCACTTTACTGTTACTATTATTAGACCTTCAGGTAATGGAATCCATGAGAAAATGTT
This sequence comes from Callorhinchus milii, assembly GCF_018977255.1. Lineage (NCBI taxonomy): Eukaryota > Metazoa > Chordata > Chondrichthyes > Chimaeriformes > Callorhinchidae > Callorhinchus > Callorhinchus milii. The sequence goes on from NW_024704764.1 coordinate 8,101,217, forward strand.
GCAACCGTTCACCTGCTCTCTTGAGTGTCAAAGTGTTGATTGGATGGAGTTTCTCAATGAAATGGTCATTTATCTCATCGCTATTTATGGAACGTTGCTGAGTGCAGAGTGTTTGTCTACAAAGAAAACCCACTACACTTGACTGTAATTACTTGGAAAGTGCTTTGAGATGTCTTAGGCATTATATCAAATGCATAGACTATCATTAATCATTATTAAAATGACCGTATAACAATTTGCATTCATATTAACAGCCTTCATATGGATAGTGTCTTGAAGTGCTTAACAGTCAAAGACGAAGGTCTTCAGTTCAGACGGTTAAAGGAAGAGAATAAGATTCACAAATGGAATAACTTGCGTTTATATAATGTACAGTAGTACTCTTTATATTGAATAACGTCTCCTAGTGCTTCACAGTGATGGATGAACACTGAACAAAGGTGAGGTGTAGAGGCAACTTTGGAAACTAATGTACTAAATTCCAAGTTATCAGTAAAATTTTAATTTAGTGGCTGAAAGCTCACCCACCAACGGTGTGACAGGGGACAAGGAGCAGGCCCGAATTAGCAGAGTGGTCAGCAGACTAGGATTGCAGATCACAGTTGGGCATGGGTGTGTCAGTTGCCCAAGAATGATAGTTAATCTGCTGAGTGCAGAGTTGTAATAAAAAAATTTGGGTGAGCATTGTTTGAGCTTCTTCCTGACCTTAAAGTATGATTAGAGCTACTACGTCCCAGTCTGGCTCAGTCGGTAGCACTCTAATCTCTGCGGCAGAAGATTGTAGGTTCAAGCTTCACATCAGGATGGTGAGTTCAGGCTGACCCTCAATTCAAGCTCAGTGCTGGGGGAGCGCTCAATTGTCAGAGGTGCTTCTAAAAATTACATTCATATAGCACCTTTCACGTCGGAACGACATCGCCAGCCGGAGAGTTGAGGGTGAAAATGGTGCGTCTCGTTCACCTACAAAATACACAAATTCGTTGACTTTTCAGTGGGCTCTGCAAACGCTTTTGAGACGTCTTGACAATGTGATAAGGTGCTGTGTCGAATGCAAGGATCATCTTCAGTCTATTCTATATTGAACTCCCATTCAAATCCTTGTGAGGTACAGTATAGTAGCTTAATAATAATAATCTTTGCATTTGATGTAGCACTTTTCCCTTCTTCTCGGCATCTCAAAACGCTTCACAGAAATAGACTGTAAAGTCCTGGTGCTCAGTGGTTAGAGCACTCGCCTTGCAAGCGAGACACCCGGGTTCAATTCCAGGCTGGGGGTGAAATCTTGGCTGCGGCGTTTCGCCCACAAATATTCGGTCAATTCACTTTGCGGCATATTCTGTGAAGCGCTTCGAGACCTCGAGAAGACGCGAAAAGCACTACGTCACATGCAAGGATTATTATCATTACAGCGAATCGACTGTATATTCCCGGGTGAAACGCGGCAGCCAATCGCGCGCGGCAGCGTCCCACCCGAACGGCCGCGGGTTTTTGAAATTACCGATTTATTAACCGTTTTGTGTTTCCGGAGGGATGAATTATCAGGAGCGTCGCGTTGCGTGGGCGGAGTTGGGAAACTTGCCCGAGGGTTTGGCCGGGAATCGAACTGGCGAGGCGAGTGCTTTAACCGCTGAGTGAGTGGGGTGGGTGTGTGTGTGTGGGGGGGGGTTTATTTGTAATTATTCATTACCATAAAACAAAACACATGGGAACAGACACAAGGCTTTGATGTGTGTGTGGGTGTGTGTGTGAATGTGTGGGCGTGTGTGAGTGTGTGTGGGTGTGTGAGTGTGTGTGGGTGTGAGTGCATATGTGGGTGTGAGTGTGTGGGCGTGAGTGAGTGTGTGTGAGTGTGTGTGTGAGTGCGTGGACGTGTGAGAGCGTGAGTGGGAGTGAGTGTGTGTGAGTGTGTGTGGGTGGGTGTGTGGGAGTGAGTGAGTGTGTGGGTGTGAGTGTGTGTGAGTGTGTGTGGGAGTGAGTGTGTGTGTGTGGGAGTGAGTGGGTGTGTGTGGGTGTGTGGGAGTGAGTGAGTGTGTGTGGGTGTGAGTGTGTGTGAGTGAGTGTGTGGGTGTGTGAGTGTGTGTGGGTGGGTGTGTGGGAGTGAGTGTGTGTGTGTGGGAGTGTGGGTGTGTGTGGGAGTGTGTGTGGGTGTGTGGGAGTGCGTGTGAGTGGGTGTGTGTGAGTGTGTGTGTGTGTTTGTGTGAGTGTGTGGGTGTGAGTGTGTGTGGGTGGGTGTGTGGGAGTGAGTGTGTGTGAGTGTGTGTGAGTGTGTGTGGGAGTGAGTGGGTGTGAGTGGGTGTGAGTGAGTGTGTGTGTGAGTGTGAGTGAGTGAGTGTGTGTGTGTGAGTGAGTGAGTGTGTGTGAGTGCGTGTGTGTGTGTGTGTGGGTGTGAGTGAGTGTGTGGGTGTGAGTGTGTGGGTGGGTGTGTGTCCAAGAGAAAGATGAACATTAGCAGGTGCTAATCACACTGGTGCCATGACACACGACGCTGGATCACAGCCCGTTGGGGGGGGAGTTGGGGAGGGAGAGGAGGAGGAGGAGAGGGTTTACACACCGAACAAACCAACAAGACACCCTTTTTGCCTCGACAAGAGGGGGGGGTCGACACCACGGCAGGACATCACACGTCACGTCACATCACGGCCTTCGAGCGGACCCCCCACCCACCCGCTCGCCCGCCCGCCGGATCGGGGACGCGCGCGGCTGCTGCGAGCTCGGCACGAACGGCAGCCGACACCCGAGGCCTTTTTTGGGGCCTAATTTTAATTTGGATTCAAATGTAATATTAATGACCCTCCCCCCCCACACACACCCACCATCTCTCCCTTGTAACCCGCCCCCACACCCCCCTATTTATTTACATCTTTTAATCGGGGTTTTTTTTTATAATTCTCCGACTGCGACGCGAAGCGGTCGGATCGCTGACAACCTTTTCGGCGTTGACTGACTGCCCGCGCGCGCGCGCGCGCCCGCCCGCCTCGCTCGCTCCCCTTCACCGCGCAGGCGCCCGCCCGCGCGCCTCGCGCGAGACAGACCGACCGACCGACCCGGCCACGTGACAGCCTCGGACGGCTCCATTCGTTGGGAGGGGGTCCACCCCGCCGGACTAGTGCACGTATATCCTTTTTTTTTCCAAAAAAAAAGAATCGTCCCGCGGCCCAACTGGAAGGCGGAAGCGCGAGAAGAGAACCGAGACGAATTACTCGCAGCGGTCCGGCTACTTGTTTTATTTTCTCTACCCGCTCTCTCTCCCCCCCCCCTCACCTCACCACCCACATCGCTCCCTCCTGGGGAGTCGGAATGGTCGCGCCGCAGCGTTAACTGAGCCTCGGAGTTGGGGGCGGTACAAGTGGGCTATGATTGACGGCGGCGCTGACCAATCCGGGCGTCGCGGTGCCACAGGCAGCGGTCAGTCAGCGAACAAAATGGGCGGGTCTCGAGGGGGAGGGCTGGCGCTGACTGGCTGGCGGCGAGATGTCAGGGGCTCTGCCGCACTGGCGGGTGGGCAATGTAGTCCCCCACGTGGCGTTTTGCTGTGCAGCCCCGGTTGGAGCGAACCACAGCTCCCACAAAGCAACGCACGGAAGCACGCCCATGCGCACTGGCGCCCGTCAGCCCTTTATATAAAGGGGGGCCGCCCGAGTGGCTGGAGCATCAGTTAGTGGGAGGTAGGCAGGTGGTGGTGGTGGCGGCTGCACGGTTGGAAATGTTGTAAAGCCCGAAACGAGGCACACAAACAGAGGGCGCTCAACTCGGGGGTTAGGTGGCCGGGGGTGGGGGGGGCGTTTAACGAAACTTTAACCCGGGGAGACGGGGACGGCTAAGAAGCTCGGGCAGGAGGGGGGGGCGGGTTGAAAATGAGCGAGCCGGTCGCTCTCGCCGAAGCGGGGGGTGAGGCGCCAGTGGCGGCGGCGGCGGCGGCAGTGGTGGTAGCAGGCGGGCGGCAGCAGCAGGAGGAGGAGGAGGCGAGGGAGAAGGAGGAGGAGCAGGAGCGCGAGACGCCTGCGCGCGAGCAACCGCCGGCGCCTGCGCGCGAGCCGCAGTCGACGCCGACCGTTGGGGGCGGCGCGGACGGCAGAGGGCGAACGTCTCCTCCGAAGGCGCGCGGCGGCGGCAACGATGGCGGCGGCGGCGGAGCACCACCTCAGGCGCGGCGCCAGCCGACGCCGGGCAGCGACGGGGAGGTTCACTCGGCCCCGGGCAAGAGGAAGCACCGGAGGCGCCCGTCCAAGAAGAAGCGCCGCTGGAAGCCCTACTTCAAGCTGACGTGGGAGGAGAAGAAGGAGTTGGACGAGCGGGAGAGCGTGAGGGCGGCCAAGACCAGGGCCGAGATGTTCGCGAAGGGCTTCACGGTGGCGCCGTACAACACCACCCAGTTCCTGATGGACGAGCACGACCGCGAGGAGCCCGACCTGAACCCCGGCTTCTGCCCTCACGCCGTGGCCGCCGCCGCGGCCGCCGCCGCCGCCCACCACCACAAGCGCGGGGCCGGCAAAGCGGACGACAGCAGCGGCGAGGACGACGAGCTGCTGCTGCTGGAGGAGGCGGAGGAGGAGGAGAGCGGCAGCGACGGCATGGGGGGCTCGGGCAGCGAGTTCCTCCAGAGGGACTTCTGCGAGACCTACGAGCGGTACCACGCCGAGACCCTGCAGAACATGAGCAAACAGGAGCTGATCCGCGAGTACCTGGAGCTGGAGAAGTGCCTGTCCCGGCTGGAGGACGAGAACAACCGGCTGAGGCGCCGGCTGGACGGCCAGAAGCAGCAGCAGCAGCAGCAGCAGGCGGCGGCCCGCGGGCCGGAGGCGGCCGGCGGCGGCGGCCCGCGGGCCGACGAACTGGCGCGGGAGCTGGAGAAGCTGCGGGGCGAGAACCGGAGGCTGCTGAGGGAGAGCGAACTGTGCCACCGGGAGGGAGAGCGAGAGGGAGAGAGAGAGCCGCCCCAGGAGTAGTGCGGAGTGAGCGAGCACTTGGTCTGTTTCTCTTGTGTGTGTGTGTATGTGTGTGTCTCTCTCTTTCTCTCTCCCTTTCACCTTCTCCCTCCTCCCTCCCTCCCTCCCTCATCCGCTCCTCGAGTGAGCTCTGTACCCCTCTGTAAATATTTTTAGTCCCCCTCCCCATCCCCTCCTCCTCAACCGCCCCCCCTCCACCTCCACCGACTTTGTATAGTTTCTGAACTTAATTGTCATTTTTTAAAAAAAAACTTCTTCTCGTTCTGGAGGGTTTTTTTTTCTTCCTCTCTCTCTCTCTCTCTTTCTCTCTCTCTCTCGTTGTTGTTTTTGGAGCTAATTGGTTTTGCTTTTTGCGATCTTAAAAATATATATCAAATGGGGAAAAAAAAATGAAAGCGAAGTTGAAAAAAGAAAAAAAAAATGTCGGGGCTGGTTCTTGAACCTCTGAATACCGGTTGAAGTCTGCGCCAAATGCAAATGGTTTGCTCGAAAATATGCCCCGGTGATCAGGTGGTGATTTTTTTTTCTCTCACAGGTTAACCAATACCTTCTCTCTCTTTTTTTTCCCCCTTGATCCAATGTACAAATTCGATCCAAGTGTACAAACTGTAGGGGTGTGTTTATTTATGGGGTTTTTTTTTTAAAAAAAAGAAAAGTGGGTATAATTTTTCGCAAAGGTAATTTGTAAATTACCTTTTGTTGCCTTTTTGTAAATTTTTACTGATCTGTATTTTTGCCAAATTTGATCTCTTGGATAATACCCTCTCTATGTGGTCTGACAAAACTCTGTATATCATAGGTTTTATCAGTTGTTTTGAGCCCTCTGCATGCCAGACACGTAATATACCCCCAGCCTTGCTTTCAAATGTCAGCGTAAAGATTTTAAAACAGTTTACTAATGTTTTGTACCGCACCTCTGTAAGCGGCTTCCAGCAAAAGTGCATCAACAGAAACCAATTAGCCCAATGTTCTGTAGAAGCTTTCAAATGCAATGTTTTGCTTCTGGTAGGGATTTGGGAGTCTTGTGTATATGTGCGCGTATGTATGTGTGTTAATGCATCAATCCATCTTGAGCTTTGCTATTAAGTTTTTTTTTAAAAAAAGAGAAAACTCTTGATTTGCCTAGAAAGTATAAAGCTGTACTAAGTACATTGCATACTGCAATTTTTGTTTTTACTGTTAACACAAGAAGCTGGGTTACTTTCCAATCTTGCTGAAGAGGACATTTTTTTAAAAATGGAGAATATTTCCAAATGTGTGCCTTTCAATGGCTCCATATTCCATTACTAAGAATAAAATTAGTGTGTCTCTTCCTCTCTAAATTGATCTTGATCTGTTGTCTTATTAAAATTTATTAAATCTTCAGGGTTCTGACCCGGAACACATGACTGCTGGTGCTGTTTCATATGAGGAGCTACAAAATGTCACCCTGTGGAGACCTGTGTATTATTAAACTAGTAGGGCTGGGAAGATGCCTGGGTTTAAATGATACTCGTCCATTGCTGCTTCAGTCCAAAGTTGTGGAGTCCTGTAGCTCAGTGGTTAGAGCACTCGCTTTGCAACAGAAAAGACCTGAGTTCAATTCCCGGCAGAGGGCGAAACCTTGGGCAGGTTTCCTTACTCCACACAGAGCCAAATAATAGTCCCTCCAAAACCAAAAACAATGATAAATTGGTCATTTTCAATCTACGACTGTCTGTGGGACATTGCTGTGCGCAATTGGCTGCCGCGTTCGCCCACAAATATACAGTCAGTTCACTTTACAGTGTGTTCTGTGAAGCGCTTTGGAACGTCCTCCGGACGTGAAAAGCACCATATCAAATGCAAAGATTATTATTATATAAAGTAAAAGTAGTTCTTTTTGTAGATTACTGCAAAAATTATCACTAACTTTTGCGTATAGGTATAGTGGAGCAGGAAAAGGTGAGGTGACATTCTTGTCTGTAAAATCACTTTGGAAAGCGTTTGCTTGTGCTTTTTGAAAGAACTTGTGGGTTTAGTCCTAACTTAAATAGGTCTACAATATACACATTCACTACACTTTTGACAGCTTTGATCAATGTGGGGAGGGAGGAGACAGCACAAGCTTCAAGGTGACGTGTCTGGCAGTTGGATTTGGGTTGATCCTTCTAAATTTCATTAATCTGGTCCCTGATGACAGGCAACCAGATATTCTGGCTCATTGGCAGGGTGTGGAAAGGCAGAGTAGTCAGGGCAGGGACTCTTCCAATTTGGCTCATGTTAATCCTGCAAAGCAATCACCCTAATGGGGAAATTTGCCAGATTCTGTTCATAATGGCAAGCGGTGGTATCATCTGGTGAAGCTTCAGCTCCACCCCAACACACTGGAGTCTTGAAACCTTGGTTCTTGTCCACCTGCAGCATAATAATAATCCTTGCATTTGATATAGCACCTTATCACGTGTGAGATGTCTCAAAAGCGCTTCACAGAATAAAGTGAATTGACTATATTTTTGTGGGTGAAACGCGGCAGCCAATTGCACACAAATGTTCCAGGATTGGGTCGCCAAGGTACCTGGGAATGATGTGCATTCTACTCCAGACTTCAGGAACATTTTCATCAATGTGCAGGACGCTATTAATTTAGTTTGGGGATTCTTGGGGGAAGGGATCTACAAAATTGACAATCTAGGTTTCTGAGGCCTGACATTATTGTAATTTTAAAATTGTGCAGCAAGATTTCAGTCTTCATAATTTCAGTCTTCAGAGATGCCGGTTAACACCCGGTTTCCAAATTCAGACTCGAGTTAAGAATTTCCATCGTCCTACATGATAAATTATAAGACAAAGTGGTCTTGCGGACTGGAACTGGGTGTTGCGTCAAGAAATACACTGCACTAGCAAATGTCCACAACACGACAACAACTTGCACTTATACATCACCCCTCATGCAGAGTGGTGTCTCGGCCTCTTCACGGCGACAGCCTGACGCCAAGGCTATTACTAACATTGGCCATTGTTTAACGTGTTGTTTACACTGGGAAAGAGGCCTATAGAGCTCTGTTTGCTAAAACAACTGCACGCGCTTAAAATATTCACAAAAGAATAAACTATCCAAGACCTCTGCATTGACTCAGCCCGTCCCAGTGTAAGCAATTGAATTGATCCTTCCCCGAAAGGAATTCACTTTCTCCCCTCCCTCCCTCCCTCCCTCCCTCCCTCCTGAGGCACAGGGACATGTTTGAGCATGTCCTTTCGGTGGGAGTTAGTGAGTGATCAGACAGTAATTATAACTGCTGATGTGAAGCTGACTTTGAGGTGGAAAATCTTGAAAGCTCAGAGAGAATGTTACAGCTTCTTCAGTGCTGATAGTTCAGTTGAAGCCTTATTTAGATCGATTTAGTTTTCAATCTTGGGGTACTACTGAGGTGCCAGTGCTACTTACCGTTGCCTTTGGCAACAAATTAAATTTTAAATTGGCTGCTGTGATTCACCCACAAATATACAGTTTGCCCTCTATATTCTGTGAAGTGCTTCGAGGTGTCTCAATGACGTGATAAGATGCTATATCAACTGCAAGGATGGATATTATAACTGATACTACATTGTATCATATTATTGACAGGAATCAGTGGACTTAAATCAGTTTTCCTGGGATATAAACTTGCATTATCCATCCCCATGGATGTGTATGTGAGACTGGTTTCAAAGGGTGTTCAGTCAAAGGCAAAAGCATCCTGTCCAGTTTCGATTTCTCTTTGTGCCCATCTTCTATGTATGTTGTGGGTGAAACGCAGTAGCCAATTGCGCATAGCGGTGTCCAACAAACAATCATGGATCTGCTAATCGACTAACAACTGGGTTCATACTTACTACTGGGTTAACAGAGGAGCGTGGAGTAAGGAAACAATTACCTGCTCGCCTGGCTAGGAATCAAACACGGGTCCTTTCGATTTCCAAGCAAACACACCAACCGCTACACTATGGGATTCCACATAATTCTCCAACTCAATTCTCAGCACGGTTGTGATGAATCTCAGGCTGCTGAGTTAAGCACTTACTTACCCCCTCGATGATTCCCCCAAAACAGTACAAAGGAGGGGCTCTGTGCCCCTCAGATGCCAAACTTTCCCTTCCACAGATGTACAACGTGGGTCGACGCCGTCAATTACAAGTAGGAAACTTTTGGGTCTCGGTGCAGGACAGCAAGGGCAGACTAGGAAGCTTAATAAACAACAACAGACTGTGGAGTTGTGTTCCAAGCGTTCTGGTGGTGTGGACACAAGTGGCAGAACAATAAATGTGAAATAGTTTCGTTGGTACTGTTTCTTGATAGCAGTCGAGGTTAATGAGAGAGCAGGTGTGTTAGCTCAACTTGGGGCTGCAGCTGAGTACTGCACGCAATGTTGGAGCTTGTCTTCTTTCAATTAACACACTAAACAGGATCCATTGGCCTGTTAAGGTTCAGGGTAAAGATCCCACTATTGAAAAGGTAAAGGGAGTTTCCCCCGGAGTCCTGGCCCAGAGCCCTTCGGATAAACTGGGCATCGACTGCGCGGCTGTTTGCGAGACTAAAAATAAACCAAAGGCAAACACTCCGGGTTGAATCCATTCGTAAGTATGGCCTTTGGTAAAGGTCCTTCACATTTTTAATATAATGGATATTATTAGTGTTCTCTTGTCTGGACTGACTGTGTTTGCTGATGGGTTTTGCAGGAGTGTTATTCCAAGTGATTTTACGGTCGGTATGTGACTGCTAGAGGATATCATAACACAATACTGTACCTAGTTTGGAATGAAACTCAGCCCCTGGGAAGAGACTGACGGAGCTAACATAAAAATAAGACGTCTACAGCAATCGTAGGTGGTTTAGAGAGACCACTGGGTCGAAACTTGTTACAGCTACACAATGACAACAGTGGGTTACAATATAATGCTCCCAGTGTGTAGGATAGCATGTGTCACTGGGTGGTAACGTTGCATCGAATGCAAGTCGAGATCACTCATGCCTGCAAAACGCTGCCTGTGCTTTTCACGCTACGTGCAAGCGAAGCTCAAGAAGAGTGGCTCAATACGGTTGCCAGCGGCACTGCGCTGGAGCATCACCCTGGATTATCAGGAGCTCACTCGGCACGGCAGGACGGAGGGAAAACTGGTCAACGACAACTTGCATTTATATAGCGCACCTCATGCAGGGTAGAGCCAGAGCGCTTGACTGGGGGGAGCACGATGCCGAGCCTATATAATAATAATAATAATAATAATCCTCGCATTTGATATAGCGCTTTTCACGTCGGGAGGACGTCCCAAAGCGCTTCACAGAACACACTGTAAAGTGAATTAACTGTATATTTGTGGGCGAACGCGGCGGCCAATTGCGCACAGCAATGTCCCACAAACAGTCGTAGATTGAAAATGACCAATTTATTATTGTTTTTTGTTTTTTTTGAAGGGATTATTATTAGGCTCTGTGTGGAGTAAGGAAACTTGCCCAAGGTTTCGCCCTCTGCCTGGAATTGAACTCGGGTCTCTCACTTGCAAAGCGAGTGCTCTAAACACTGAGCTACAGGACTCCACAATATATATATATATATATATATATTTGCAGTATATTCTGCGAAGTGGCTTGAGACGTCTTGAAAATGTGATAAGGTGCTACATCAAATGGAAAGGTTATGATTATATGTGTTCTGTAGAAGACCGAAGATGGAGGTGTGATCTTTAAAACACCACTGTGTGTGTACATGTGCGGCAATTGAAAAAAAAGGCCTCGGATCAAACTGCGTTTGGTGAGGACGTGTTTTTTTATCAAATCCAGACATTCCAGACTGGGTAAATCCCGTTGGGGCCATCCCCTCACTCAGAATCCATTGTACAAACACTTGCCGTTGCCTTCCCCGAGCTCACGTTTTGCTGTTTGGGGAAAGCTTTGAAATGGAGGAGATTAGTAATGCTTTCGAACGTTGCTCTGCAATGCAACTTTTCCAACAGCTGTTTTTATTCCCTTTTTTTTAAAAAAAAGTCCAAGCAACTTTTTTTTTTCCATTGACCTACTTACCAAAATTCACAACTGAGCACCAGGCATGTTCTCCTCTCCCCCACCCCCCCCCCCCACCCCCAAACACACACACATATACACACACATTCTCCAATTGCCAAACGATGAGAATAGCGCTTTACAGGGTGTATTGTTTTTTTCTCAATGATTATGTTAACCTAAAAAGATATCGCAAGAAAGCTCAATAAGCAAGCGCATCGTGTGCGTTTCAAATAAAGCACTGAGCTGGGAATAACAGCTTGTATTTATATAGCCCCCCCTCGTCCAGAGTAGCGTCCAGAGTAGCTTAAGAATATACCCTCTCCCTGGGAGGAATATTCATTTTCTAGTTTTCTGTTCTGCGGGAATAACATCCCAAGTGCCGGTATTTTCTAAGTTTTTTTTTTAGAACCCTCTGTCTCGAGTACAAATATGATCGTTCTCCTCCCCCACTTAGAAGCTAACCTGACAAAGTGGCCTCTTCACAGGCCGTGTTTGCCTATGTTCACTTCATTTCTAATTGGCCTCGTCCCGCAGAGTGCTTCGACACGCTTTTACGCAGAAAAGGTGCTTGTTTAGGTTATTGGTAATTAACGTGTTATTGCATTGGCTGTGAACCTCTGCACCGATGAAACGCAAGATTCATTCCTACAGCTCAAACGTGTTCATTGTTTGCAAAACTTTTTTTGTCTCCAGTGATCTCCCTTAAATACACACTCATGCCCATGGGTACATTGCACATATATGTACACACACACACGCACAAGATGGGTAGTTCATTCATCTTTGACCTGTTAGGAAATATTTCTTCATGAGGTTAACGTTGGTTCATATGTATACACAGGTTTCTATATATATAATGCAGAATACATACGCACTTGCACAAACATCTTCAATCAGTTGGGAAATATTTCTTCTCTAAGGCCTTAATCACGTGAGGTTCAGCGTAGGTTCATAGTTGACAAGCCCGTGCTAAATATTGGGTATTGCTGCTTAGTGAGTGTGCTACATCCAAATACAACGATAGTTGCTACAAGAAGTCCGAGCCACTGGAACATGACGCTGAGGCGTTTTCCCACCTTTTGTTGAACGATTCCACATCATAACCCCCTGCGGACGCCTCACTTCCTGGGAACGAATGCCCCCGATCCTGTATGGTTTTCCGCTCACGGCATTTTGATGTCATGGGCACCGTACCAAATTCAAAGATTATTGTTTTCATTACAAACACTACCTGCAAGGCTAACTGTCTCTGTCTCTCTCTCTCTCTCTCTCTCTCAAGTTTGTTTCATCAGCTAAGACCCAAGAACGCTCTGTCCTCGTGTGTAATTCCCGAGCTGCCTCCACTATTATTTTTTTTTAAAAGGCGGGTGAACTTCTAAACGCCAGACAGTTGTATCGAGGTCACGGCGTCTCCAGTTCAGTGACTAGAACCTCAAAGGGAATGGGCTCTTGTGTGGCAGAACATCACAGGCTGCTAAGCTAACGTCGTGAATGAGTTACGGAAACAAAAAATGTTTTCGCTCGTTTTGTATTTTGCACAAAGAAATCGCTGGAGCCTTTCTCGTTGTCTTTCAAAAATCGTAGAATCCTATCCCAAAGCGCAGGAGGAGGCCATTCGGCCCATCTCTTTGAGAGAGCTAATCAATCACTCCCACTCCCTCGTTCTTTCCCCATAGCCTTGGTTTTTTTTTTTTTGCTTTTACAATTAAATGTCCCAATTCCCTTTTGAAAGTTACTATCGAATCCGCTTCCAATAGCTCCAAGGGACAGGCAGACAGGTCCTTGGTTTAACGTCTCATTTGAGGGACGGCGACTTGGACAAAAGCAGACCCCCCCCCCCATTCCAGCACTACATTGGAGTGTCAGCACGTGGGTTCCAAGTTTCCGACGTGGGGCTCAACCCCACAATCTTCTGACTCCGAGGCGGAAGGCTATTGATTACCACGCACTTTTGCTCCCAGCTATGAGGAAATGGAATGGACCCAGAACTAATCACGGGTGGAGGCTGGTGGAAGTGCTATGACGTTCCTGAAATGCGACCAATTTATAAATCTTCCTACCCCCTCCCCAACCAAGTCTGTTACCCACACTGATCGTCTAATTACACTGAAGCAGACCCGAGCGCTATCATTTTCTCTGGTTTCTCGATCTAAAATTAGCCGTAACGTAATCGTTTTTATTCCCTCTCCCCCTCCCCTCCCCCGGAATTAGAAGAGATTATAAATAACTAGGTTCATGATTTCTTCCCCGTGAAATTGGTTTCACAGTCAGCCACCAGATTGAGTGGGGGCTCTTCTCTCACTCCCCCTCTATCTCCCCCCCCCCCCCCACCACCCCACCATCTCCCTCCCCATCGATCCTGTTTTTTTTTCCATCCACAAAATATACACTCACTACTTCACAGTAAATTCTGTGAAGCGCTTCGAGACGTCTCCGAGGCGTGGTACGGCTCAGCATCAAATGGGAGGATTGTTATTCAGTTGACTGGAGGGAGAGGAAGGGAAAGAATCCGACGCAGAAATACCGATACTCTGACGCTGGGCTACACTGGGGTTTGTGTTGAGTTTCAGCTTCCGTTGCACGTTTCACTGTCCTGAACAGTTCGTGTTAATAACGAAGAGATATCGACTTGCGTTCTAACCGGACCCCTTTCCGTGCAACGCCCTTGCACGTGGGGTTTCTGCTTTCTGTGAGCGCCGTCCCTATCTGCATCTGTTAAAAAGAAGCCTGAAGGCAGCAACCGTTTCGGCTCGGCGGGAAGAGTCGTAAGACAAATGGGTTGCCAGGCTGTTGGAAACCGACACGAATGTTCTGCAGCCAAAATATTTCTGACAGAGAGATTGGTATCTGGGAGTGTAGGCTGCAGAAATGGTCGCTTTTTAAAAAAAAAAAAAAAAATCTGCAGCCCCTTTACCAGTGTTACAAATAACGCCCAAACACGATGCCGTAGCGGAGTGGTTAGAGCACTCGCCTCGCGAGCGAGAAGACCAGGGTTCGATTCCCAGGGCGGGGGGCGAAACCTTAGGCAGGTTTCCTTACTCCACACACCTCTGTTTACCCAGCAGTAAGTCGGAACCTGGTTGTTAGTCGATTGGTAGATCCGTGACTGTTGTGCGGGACGCTGCTGTGTGCGCAATCGGCAGCCGTGTTTCGCCCGCAAAAATATACAGTCAATTACAATATATTCTGTGATGCGCTTTGAGACGTCTTGAGACGTGATCAGGCGCTACACCGTCCAGTCGCTATACTACATTTTTTCAAAAATGTCTATAAATATATATTTATAAATGTGTGTCTATTTATAAACGTTCATCTTTATTTATAAACTTATATATTTGGGACGGCAGAGATCCGAAAGGAACACAAACGTACAACATCTCGTGTTACAATCTTATTCCCTTTTCTCCCGATGCCCCCCTCAAAAAATTCCGCTGGTTGCGGGACCTTCCTTCACGGCCCACAGGTTCGTGCGCATGTTTTTTTTTCGGGGGGATACTCCCTTTAAAACAGTTAGGCGCCCCCGGATAAGACCACGCCTGGGTGCGCGCCCGCACCCGCCCTGATAAGGCGCACGTGCCGTTTTCGGAAGTTGCCGCGTACGCGTTTACCGTACGTACATCTTCGGGACGCTCTTTGGTTACTTCTCGAGCGTCCTTCTGTGCCTGTATTTCAGTCAGTTTTGGGAGCGCTCGTGAACTACCTGGTGGCTGCGCCCTAAGCAGTTTGTCTCGGAGCGGCTCCTGCTGGGGTCGGGGTCCCATGTGCCGCGGTTGAGCCGAACTTCAGCTTGTCCCTCACTGTACAGTCCCTGATCCTAGCCTGCGCCAGCCTGAGGCAGACCCGCACTGTCCCCTCGTTCTGCCAGAATACAGTCACTAGACACGACAGCGGTGGCCTGCGAAATGTTTTGGAGCGGATTAAAGATTGTCGGCCATCTACTTATTGCCTTGCTTGAGCCAAACCAATTTTTAACTTGCGCTGAATGCGGGCTGAGCAGCCGTGCAAGGGTGGCAAACTGCGGCCGACCAGAAAGCAAATCCTGATTGGGAAAACTAAAATGGTGGTTATAAAGCAGTGTATTTTAGCCATTCTGTGGAACAGCCTGCTGGCTTAACAGCTGATGCCCGCTCCTGCACAGAACAAGCAGCCTTCGGATTCGACTACCGTTCCCACCCACTTTCCCTTAATCCAATGGTTTTTTTGTGCATCAGGTTAACTGACTGCAATCTGCCTACAGACAGAACTCGCCGCAGTCACACACGAGAGACAGAGAGAGAGAGAGAGAGAGAGAGATGGAGCTCGGTGCAATGTGGCAGAGGCTTTGGGACTACAAGTCCCACAGTCCCAATGTCAACGGCAAAGCTCTAGTTTGCTCCGTGAAGCTCCCCGACAGCCAGCGACAGCAGGAAGGAAAAACAAACAGCCTGTGATATCTGGAAAGAATCTCCCAGCGAAGGAATTGCAAGCGCGCAAGCCGAATGCAAATGGCATTTCGAAAGGGTTATTATTCCGTAAGCAAAGTATGGCAGAAAATCCGGGCCGGTGTTCAGACGGAAGAGTTTTTTTTTTGTTTCTTTCTTTTAGCAGTGAGGTTGAAACACCAGCCAGGACGCAGGAAGGATTTTCTTCTCTTCGGAAGAATGTCTTTTGACTTTCGCTTGAACCACCAGCCCATAGGCAGTCAGGACTCCATGTCAGTGATGGTGTGAACGCACACACACACACACACACACACACACACACTGCGCATCCACGATACTGCATCGTAATCTGACCACAGACCCACTTGAGCTCACCGTCTGGGTTCACGCTACGCTCCCGTACAGCACTTTTCTTTTTGTGCGTCGAACTCTTACGCTGCACGTCCGAAAGCGCTTCACGGGATATACTGTAAAGCGAAGTGACTGTGCACTCTGTGGCCCGTTGCTGTTTTTCATGGGTGGGTTCACCCTCCACCAGCAGCGAGAGCTGGCAAGTGTTGGGAATGGCAACCCTCAAAGCAGAAGCGTGTGTGACATTGTAAAGCGTAACACAACCAACTGCCTCTGTTGGGCAACACGTTTGCATGGTTCTCACATAGTTAGGCAGTTGACCAGATGACCATTGCAATAGGCCAAGTTATAGTTTGGAGTTGGAGAGTATATATATATATATTTGCTGAATTTATATGGAGTTGCTATAAAATGAAAGCCGATCTATCTCAACTCCTCCACAGTCACTTCTGAGGTCTTCGCAGTTGTCATGGAGTCATAATCTGAGAGCCCACTCGACACTGAGTGGCATTGTGTTCAGACTTACTTACCAAACCCGCTAAAGCCTTCCCTGAATGGTGCAGTGGCTGTGAGACTGGATCCCACATTCCCACTAAGTTGTAGCTTCGAGTCTGCTGCGTCAGTTTTTTAATCCAGTTTAACTTTCTTCAAACCCTTCAAAAAAAAATAACAACCATGATGTGGTCACTTCAACCCACAACTGTTTCTGGGGATGTTGCTGCGCGCAATCGGCTGCCGCGTTTCGCCCACAAAAGCACACAGTCACTCCACTCGACAGCGTATCTGGTGAAGCGCTTTGAGACGTCTCGAAGACGTGATAAGGCGCTGCATCAAATGCGAGGATTGTTATGATCAAGCGCTCTGGGACGCTAGCGAGGGGCGCCATATATAAGTGCAAGTTGTTGGTCTCAGTTGGTGGGGGGGGGGGGGGGGGGGGAAACGGGACAATTTGTTTCAGTTTGCTCCAGAGCAAAAAAAACAAATCGGCCAAGGTTCTGGCTATGGAGGAACCTCCCTCTTCCATTGCAACAACAATTCAGCTACACATCAGTTTAGTGCCTGGGATGTTGAAGTGCGATTACATTGAGCTCTCTTCCATTTGCAATAGGGTTGCTGTGGAGCTCTGGTGGACTGTGACACACCGTGGCACAATGTGAAACTGCAGCCGCGGTTCAATGAACTCTCTTATCTATCTGTCTTTCTCTCTCTCTCGCTCTCTCTGCCTTGGCAGCAAACCCAGAAAATAACAAACATGGAACCGTTTAACGAGTTGCACGTATTCGCTCCGCAAATTCTTGTGCAATCCAATTACAGCGAGAGAGAGGTTTGCGATTTAATCACAGGGTCCTTCTGCCGTTGATGTCAACGGGAGAGGGCTTTGAATTAGAAATACTATAGCTCTTTGCCAATCATCCATCACCCTACCCATCCCTGCCTCCCTGCCTCAGCACCCAGGACGGCTATAAGTCCAGCAAATGTATAATTCGTTGAGTTATGGGCAGGGAATATGATGACTGATAACTTCTGGCCCATCTGAAGGTTATCAGTGCTTTGGTTGGTGGTGTAATTTCAGGGTAAAAGCTTCACATCCTTCAATCATTGACCAACGCTCCCGGCATACAGATCGCTCATACAGAATCCGTGCTTATCATCTCTTACTGAGGCCGAGGAGGTCAGAATTACTCTGTGCAGTAATAATAATCCTCATCCTCACTTTCAAGGCCCTCCACGGCCTTGCCCCCTCCTACCTCTCTGACCTGCTGACCCCATCAACCTCCGTTCAGCCTGCTTCATGTCTACTGCCCTACCATCGGCGGCCTCTCTGCCCCAACCCTTTGGAACTCCATCCCACAGTCCCTTCACCTTGCTCCCTCCCTCGGCTCCTTCAAGGCACGACTCGAGACCCTCCTTTTCGATCATGCCTTCAGCCACCCTCCTACCTCTCTGCCCTCCCTCATCCCAACCCTGCACATCCCCTCCTCCGCTCGGGTCTTGATCCCCGACTGTTCAGCACCTTGTGATGTCCTTCCGATGTGAAAGGCGCGTTACAAATGTAGTTTTGTCGTTGTTGCATTTGGTATAGCGCTTTATCACGTCGTCGCGACTTCTCAAAGTGTTTCGCAGAGATTGCTGTGAAGTGTAGTGACTGTGCACTCTGTAGGCGAACGCTCTGTTTGCGCTCAGCAACGTCTCACAAGCAGCCATGGGGTGAGCGACCAAATTTTTAATCTGGAGGTTTGTCGGCCAGGAAACGGAGAAACTCCTTCCTCTTTATAATAATTTTTGTGTTTCATACAGCGGCTACAATATCTCAAAGTGCTTCACAGATAAGTGCAGTGACTATGTACTTGCAGGCCAACACCGGAGCCATTTTTGTATTGCAATGCTGTTGTAAATTGGGTTAAAATGGCATAAAAGAAACGCTTATGAAGCTTCTTCTCCAATCGAGCATCTTAGCGTGTACCCAACATACTCGACCCTTGCACATCCGTGTACCCATGTTGTCAAGATAAGTAGACCCTTTTGAGACAAAGCAGTTTGCTCATTATTCTTCAACACAGGACATCTTGCTTCTCCCTTCCAAGGCTGGAGCCCGTCTCTGGTAGAAACATTCATTGAAAAAAAAACGCGGTCCAAACTGAAATAAGTTAGTTAACTCGAGAGCATCGCTGAGTAGTTGCAGAGAACAACGAAGATTGAAAGCTTGGACAAAGAAGACAGAAGACTGAGAGCTACGAAAAACACAAGGCTTGATCGCTTGAAGGACTAAAGTTTGCTTGCTGTAAAGACAAAGCGCGGAATCTGCAACTCTCGGTAATATTGCTCTGTTTTATTAAGATCGACGTGATGTTTATTTTATACATGTGTGCATAATTAAAGGTTTGTTTTGATTAAAACATCCTGAGACTCTGACCTGTTGGTATTACCGAATCTGAACCTGTTTCGAGTGGTTGCAAACTCTCTAACAGTGCCTCAGAAATAACCAGCCCTAGAAATACACAGCCACTGCTCTTTCCAAAACTGGGTGAAGCGCTTTGGAATGTTCTGGGTGATTTAGGTGCTGCATAAATTACAAAGGATTAATATTATCATGTGTCACCCTGACAAACCATGAATAGTTCTAGGGGAAAGGTTAGTTTGATTCGGTCGCTACCTGATTAATTGCATTTAACATAGTTTCTTGGTGGCCAGTCAATGGCAGACTGTAAACTACATCCCCAATTACCAGACAATCAATCCCGTGTCTTGGAATATCTTCTCCGTGGGATGAGTCGGGTAATTGAGTAATAAGATACTCTATCTATCCGGCTTTGACAGGCCGCTTAACACAACAGAACTTGAAGCGGACAGAACTTAGTATTGCTTGCAAGCTAGAAAGGAGAAACGGTTCCCATTTGCACAGCTTCTCTCCAATGCAATAAACAAACAAGGAAACAAACACCTCGAAGCGCTCATCAAATTACATCCAAACGACACGGTGGTGAAGGAAATGTTATCATGTGGGCAAATCTGGTGGCTTCATGTCCGAGGGGCAGTGAGATGAGCGGTCAAGTGATTTGAATGGTGTGGACGGGGAGGGTATATTTGGATGAGGAGGAGGAATAAACTAGGAGAAAGATATTATGTTTTTTAAAATAGTGGGGGGAGAGGGGTTGGGTGGGTTTAGGAGAACGAGAGGGGTGGGGGCTGCGTGGGGAGAGGGTTGTAAAGCAAGTGTGTCTTTTCCACAGTTTAGTCTAAATAGACTCTCACAAACCATCACATTTGCCTGCGGCACCATCGCCCATAAGTCGGGAGCGGTCATTGGAAAGGCGACCCAGGCTAACTTTAAGTCTCTCGAACGCTGCAGGTTTACTGCAGGCAATTACACTTTCATCCCTCACACAAGTTGTCGCTGAGTGTTAGGTGACGTGTTGTCAAGGTGGGAGCCGTATTAATTCCGTAATTTGGTGATTCGTCGGTCACATTTGGAAGCTGTAGTGACTGTTGTGGTTGGGGTTTTGTTCTCTGCGACTAATCTCTCCGCGTCTCGAAAAAACGATTGGACGTGATCGCTTACGCTGGCTGGCTGACGGGTAATTTCACTTGGACGACAACAAGGGAGGAAGCGAGGACTGAAAGCAGCCACTGAAACAGCACAACAATGAGCAAGTGGTAACTCACTCACTGCCTCCCTGGGGAGACGGCGGAAGCAGAAAGTGTCATTTGTTCCAAGAACACATTGGATAGGTTTCCGCTGGAAAATAATATCTGGAGATACGGTATATGGTTTGGGACATGACCTGTCTTGGCTGCCAGGATGGTGGAAGGCGAACTGGATGGACCTCGGTCTTCTTTCGGCAGCAAATTTTTCTGTTCTTATGTTCTTAATTATAACAACAACACAACAACAAGATTCCATTTATAAAGCGCCTTTCACGTCAGGAGGACGTCCCAAGGCGTTGAACAGTTGGGTCAGGACCCGAGCATTGGGGGGGAAATGGTCAGGGTGAGGGGAGGGAGGGAGGGAGCGAGGAGGGGGAAGAGAGTCGAGAGTGGAGCTGAAGGCTCGGTCACAGAGAAAGGTTTTGAGACCGGCCTTGAAGGAGGAGAGGGAGGAAGCGGCGAAGGCACTGGGGGATAGAGTTCCAGAGCCTAGGGGCTGAGAGGCTGAAGGCCCGACCACCGATGGTAGGGCGGTTGGGGCGGGGGATGTGGAGCAGACCGGAGCCGGAGGAACGGAGGGTACGGGCAGGTTGGTAGGGGGATAGTAGGTTGGAGAGGTAGGAGGGAGAGAGGCCATGAATGGCCTTGTAGGTGAGGATGAGGATCTTGAAATCAATCCTCTGGGGGATGGGGAGCCAGTGGAGGCGAGCGAGGGTGGGAGTGATGTGGTCCCGAAGCCTGGTGCGGGACAGTACACGAGCTGCCCCGCAAGCTCATAAAGAGGGAGGTTCTTTGTCATAAAGAAGGCCTTTTTTTTCTTTTGGCTCGGTTTGATGATAGCAACACACCTCCCTACTGTCCTCGCATTCCAGAAGCGAACTGTTTCTGAAATGACTCCAATGGCTCGGCCTAAGCTCTGAAACGCTCCACTTCTACCCCTTTATCTCCCTCTTCCTCCCCCCCTCCACCCCACTCCCCACCAATATCTTGTTGAACGTGGCTGGAATTTACATCCTTCTCAGGCAGCTTCTGTCTGTTGACTACAACAACAACTTGCATGTATGTAGCAGCCTTCGTGTAGGGTAAAGTCTTGGAGTGCTTTACGGTACAGGGCTTTAAGAACACAAGTCACATTGATAGGGACAAAGGGATGGATTTTTAGGAGGTTTGATTTTAAGAACTGCGGGTTCCACTTTAGGAGTTTTTCCAGGATTCTTAAGACTTGAGGGTCAACAGCCTCGCAGGCTAAGACTAGGGGGAATCTGAGGCCTCGCAGCGCTCAGAGCAATACCATTTCAATGCGAGGGGCACTGAGAGAGAACTCTGGTCTTCAAAGCGTTAAGAAAACATCTGTAAGCTGCTTGTATGATTGGACAGGACTTCCTGTACCATGTATTGCCTGTGCAGAGCGCGGAGGTTGAAGCCGTCACCAAGTTCAGACCGGGGTAGGGGGAGGGGGAGCTGGCTCTGTGGCTAATGATTTGTGTTGTGAGATAAATCTGACAGTCGTAAGGCACGGAGGTAAAATGAGGTCAGACGCACCCAGTAACCTCCCGCTGCAAAGACAACTGCGGAAATTCAAAACAGCTTCCAAAAAAAATAAAATAAAATAAAACTTCTCGAAGCTCAATGTACCAAAATGCTTGGCAGGATTTGCTGCAAGACGACGCAGTGACTTGTGTGTTTGGTAGGCACAAGCGCGGAGGCCAATTTGCGCACGGCAGGGTGTCTGCAATCACCACAAAGGGAGGGACTGGTTTTATTTGGGGGAACCGTCCACCAGTTCATTAGTAATACCTCAAATAAAACCCCAGAGAGTTAGGCTCACTGCAAATTAGTCACTTTGCAATTTTTACAATGATCTCATTTTTTAAAATAAGTCTAAAAATTGAATTAAAAAGTTTACCGAAGCCTTTTCCTCGTCTGAGTCTCGCAGGTAAAGTTCCTATTTCGAAGCCGGCTCGAGGGATGCGTGACCGGCGGTTCATAATGTCAGCACAGGTCACCCTGTCTTCGGGATGTGTTTGTTTGTCCAGTTTATAGATCGAAATGCATAGAGAAAATCCATACCATGCAATGACCTAACACACACACACACTCTCACACTCACTCGCTCGCGCACACAAACTCACTCACACCGTAAATCTTTCTCAGCATAACTTTGAGACCAGTTGCATTTCAAGTCCATTCACCTAAATATTGTCTGAGCGGAAAGATGTGGCCTAATGGCTTCACACTTTATATCAAAGTAATGTTTGCTTTGCAAAGCCCTTTGAAAGAGTTTATTGTTAGCGCAAAGGAGCTGCATAAATAATAATAATAATAATCCTTGCATTTGATATAGCGCTTTTCACGTCTTCTCGATGTCCCAAAGTGCTTCACAGAATATACTGTAAAGTGAATTGACTGTATATTTGTGGGCGAACGCGGCAGCCAATTGTGCACAGCAATGTCCCACAAACAGTCGTAGATTGAAAATGACCAATTTATTAATGTTTTTGGTTTTGGAGGGATTATTATTAGGCTCTGTGTGGAGTAAGGAAACTTGCCCAAGGTTTCGCCCTCTGCCTGGAATTGAACTCAGGTCTCTCTCTTGCAAAGCGAGTGCTCTGACCACTGAGCTGCAGGACTCCACAAAGTCCAAGTTAATGTAGTTATGGTTTACTGAGAGGTTTGTCAATGTCCAAAGTAATTCGACTGAAAAACGTGATCATAGAGAGTGTCTTTTTGAGGCTGAACACCATCAAATGGTCGATCGTATTCAAGTCCCACCGGAGAATCTGCGAGCAAAGAGTGAATGTTAGACTCCCTACTTGTCAATACATTTCCGAATCTTGGCCGTGTGTGATTACAAAGGGCTTTGATTAAGGTCGGAGTGACTAGGAACTGAGAAAAAGGGCCAAGGTAACTGGAGATCCAGTAAAATAACCCAGCAACATCTAAATATAATGACAGTAATCCTTGCATTTGATACAGCGCCTTATCAAGTCTTTGAGATGTCTCAAAGCGCTTCACAGGGTAGACTGTAAAGTGGATTCACTGGATGTTGTGGTTGTGGGCGAACCGTATGCGACGGATTGAAAGGTTTGCTGCCAGTTTCTGTAACGCGGTGAAATGCTTCAGGCAGTTTACGAGGCTCTTCTTTCACGTGTTAACACTGCAGAAAGGTAGTGACGCATTCACCTCCGCGGGAGTGCTGATGTCAGCTTCTGAGATCAACTTGATTTGTGTGCGTTTCCAGGGAATGGCTTAGGCTAATGAGCCCCCATCGCGGGGGAAATTGAGGCCGATTCACACGAGAGGAGGTAGGAGAGCATCCTGGCACAGCTTCAGTGACAAATCTCTTCACACGGGCCATAAATAGATCGGTCTTCACAAGAAAGAAATGCATTCGATTGTGATTCGCTCTAAACATCTATTCCCTGCCGGTCTTTCGTGGGTTCATTTTAGAGGTTTCCCCATCAAAATTTGTGTAATAACTGTGTCTTTTCCTCGTCCTGGGTATTGCGTGCAAACTGACAAGTTTTAAAACTCCCTTTCTATTGCCACGTACTGTTGCTAACTCTTGTCAGACAGAGCGAGCCAAAAGAGGAAGCATTGCAGAGAGGAAGTGGGATGAAGCACACTCTGGGGTGAAGGAGATTTGGGACAAAACCAGAATGAATTCCCGTTTATTAGGGGGTTGGGATCGGGAGGGGTTGAAGGCAGGGAGGGAGGGTAGGGGTAGGAGAGTGACCGAAGGCGTGGTTGAGGAGAAAGGTCTTGAGATGTGCCTTGGAGGAGGCAGGTGAGGGAGTGAGGCGAAGGGACTGCCAAAGGGTGTGGATATAACACAACCTGATGCAACACACATTCAGACGCCAATTTACCTGCTTTGCACTTTTTAACCAGTTTTTAACTACGGATACAAAAGCAATTTACTTGCCAGAACTATGTTGGGAGCCCCGTTGCTTAAGTAAGGGGACCTGTGTCTGCAGCGGTTGGGGTTCAATTCCCACTGGGTCTGCTTAACTTGCCTTCTATTTTGGTCAATAAAACATGAGCTGGAACAAATAGTAGTAAGTTGGGGGATAAGTTGGGGACAGGAGTGGCTCGAATGAAATCTCCTTATTAAAATGCCGAACTGTTAAATTTGCCTCTCTCTGCATTTCAAATGCAGTTTAATTGGTTTAGTTGAAAGCCTCAAGGTCAGTACTGGTCAAGTTGCGCAATGCACACGGTTAACCATTTGTATTGGTTCTTGTTTGTCGTACAACTCGTCAACTTTGCCATTTGACCTCGACTAGCCCAACCGCATCACACACCCCCGGCTTCTCGGGGACTTTCTGATCACACACCCCTGTGAGTCGTCATTTATGCTTTGTGCTCTGTCTGTCTGCGGTTACGGATATGACTCGAGGAATATAATTTACGATCCCGTAGATTGCCAGTCTGCAAACTTCAAAGGTTGCTACAGGTTTTCGGGTCAACGCTGAGCCATTTTATCTCCTTGCAAAGACTGCCGTCGTGGTGAGACGTTAAAACAAGGCCATCTGTAGACTTTTTGCTCGATGCTCCCTCTTGTGACAAATGTCATCCAACAGCAATGATTTCCTCACAGACCCCAATGCCCACAAGTCTGCAGTCTGCGCTCGTCAGAAACGGTGGCTTCTTTCTGCTAAAAGATGTTGCACTGCTCATAATTCAAGACCAATTTCCTATCGTGCAGCCCAATGGTTTTGTTTGGCGTCCGCTTGGCTCACTTGGTGGCTCTATTGGCTCTGGGGGGCAGACGGTGATGGGTTCGAACCTAGTGTTGTGAATTATGGGCTCAATGTTCAAATACTGGGCCGACGCTGTATTTCAGGCGCTTTCACTTTTCATGTGAAGTATTAAACTTATTAAAACTGCCCGTTCTTCAAAAAGAGAAGAGGGTTAGTTCCTCCTGATGTCCTGCCCAACCATCCTTCACTAAGTTGGTATTGTTTAGATATTTGTGGGATCTTCTGTGTGCAAAACGCTTGTTTTTTGTTTCTACAAACAGGCAGCATCTGAAAGGCTCGTCTTATGAACCAAAACAAGAGAAACTACAATGGACTACAATCAAACCTTGGGACAATTCTGCGTCTTAACCAAATGTTTCGACACGGGAGACATTTCTCCACTTTAATCATCTCAGAATGGGATAGAGGGAAGGACGTCCTTCACACAAAAAAAACTCTTTAAACCTCTAATATTCCAGACATACCTCAAGGCCACGATTGCAAGATAGTAATAATCCTCGCACTTGATAAGAGCGCCTTATCACTTCTTCGAGATGTCTCAAAGAGCTTCACAGGATATACTGTTAAATGAATTCACTGTGTTTTGTGGGTGAAATAGTTGAGAATGTTTCATATGAAAGTAAATCATTCTTCCTTCACATAATTATTTTGGGTGCTCTTTGAACTGGTCCAACACAGCTTTGGACTATACTGTATTTCAGAACAGTTTCTATTGAGATAAAACGGTCGCAAGTCACATTCCTGGACTGAACGCACAGTATTGGCTTGTACTGGCGAGATTAAAAAAAACAAAACACCAAGTAATTTAGTAGCAGGCAAGTTGACTCCAAGATCTAATATGTCCCTAAAGTATAAAATATATGATCTGTTCCATTACGTAAGACTTCAATTCATGAATGTAAAGTATTGCATTACAATGAAACCATATATATTATATATATATTCTGCAAATTTACGATGCTGTTATGAGCAGAGCTTGGCAGATTTTTCCCAACAGAGACATTTTGTAAATCATTTAATTTTAGGTACATTATAAATAACTTTGATAGTCGCCATCATTTTAAGATTAGACATCAAACTGAATAGCTCACTGAAAAGTACTGGCCAGCCCTGAGTTCTAAATGCTTAACTACGGTTATTTTAGACCTGCCAAATTTTTTTCTCTGCCACTTTGTTCACCTCTCCCATCACCTAAAGTAGTTTGACTACTTTTCCCTTCCACTAAGGTAATAACTGCTGTTGCACTTATATGTGACTAACAAATATGACGAGGTGGAAAACATTCCTGTTGGTAAGGGCAGAGGTAAGGTTATTTCACAAAAGGCTTTTTCTCTTTTTAATCACTCAAGTTTAAATTTTATTTGCACATGTTCTTCCAGCACAGTGCAATTAAAAAAATTATAACTCTGTAACAACAACAATTTGCACTTATTGACCTCAACTCTCGAAGCTTCAGTCTCCAAGCGACAATCTAGAATCTCTTAAAATACACTAAAGATTGTAGTGATTGATGTAATTTGGAACAGTCAGAATACAATGTACTTGAAAACTGGTGAAAAAAATTATACAAAAATACAATTAAAATAGCGATTAAACAGCCACAATACATAGAACAGAACACACAACAAAAATTGTACAAATATTAACACTTGCAGTCAAGTTAGTATAAATTAGTTATTCCTGCAGTGTAGTGAGATATAATGCCAATGCATTCAGTACTTTGTAACAAATGCAAGTTTTGTTTTTATTTTCTGAAAACCTCTGTTCCCTGGCAAGTGTCCTCTCAATCAACTGCTTCTCTATTTTTCATAACAATTTTCTTTAAAAACAATTGTGTCCTGAAAATGAGTTGACTTCACTCACTTTCCTCTCTTTCAGCATAATGTAAAATTCAAAAAATAATAGTTTTGCAGCTAAAATATATCTTAGTGTTAAAATAAAATAAAATAATTTCCCGCTTACTCCCGTTCAACTTGCATTGCTTGAATCCCGATACAATCGGGTACTACAGACGGTCATTTCTGCCATATTTACTGATATTTAGCTAAAAGGCTCATCAATCTACACAATGACATCTTAAACCCAGTCACTGGGATCAACAATTATTGTGCTGAGTTCAGGTCTCACAGATGAACAAACTGCTAAGATTGATCTTAAATGTTCCTGATTTTGATTCACATTCCAATTCTTTATTCTTGACTATTTGTGATAATGCCTGGTTTAAAATAAAGGCACGTTCAATGATTTTGCTTAACCATTCTTGCAGTCTGGGTGGCACAGGGCATTTGCCATTATCCTTTCGTCTCTAGGATTAGAGTGTGAATGCTGACCAGACTGATGTGATGAAAGTGTGCTGGCTGTAAGGTTCTCAACCTCAACGAGATCATCTTGTTACATGGTGTGGGAACTAGAAGCAATGACATTGGGACAGCAGTAGGTTATCTTCCAAGGTTGGCCTTAAGATACGTTGGTAGGGGTATATCCATTCATTACTGAATGCATTACTGCGTGCTAATCAGGAATAGTGCTCTCTTTCGCTAGTGTTTCTGTGGGTGGTGTAGGCAGCAACTACAGAGATGTGCCTTCTTTCAGTTAAGAGACAAATGCTCCCTTATTCCTTCTTGACCTCAACGTCAAAATGTTCTGACGTATCGTTGAAGTATGGATGAGCAAGAGCCTCATAAGTGGAGATCCTTTTGCCTGGATTGAAGTGCAGGCATTTCTGGAGAGAGGGGAGAAAGAAAAGTGCAATAAAATTAATTGGAAGAAAAAGTAAAAAAGAAATGATTGAGCCTTAAAACAAGACTCAAGACTATAGAATCACATTTCTCATGTGTGAGCAATAATTTGTGTTAAAGACTATTAATCCAATATTGATTAATGCTGTTTTTATATTACAAAACTGCTTCTGGGATCATGGTATTATGGAATTCACATCATTTACACCCCACAGAGGATTCCACAACAAATAATGCACTGAATTGAATAATTTAAGACAGCAATTGCAGGTGTGTTGCCCTAGTCCACTTGGCACAGTGTTTCAAGCCTGACATTGTAGTTCAAAGTACAAGGTGAAGGCGATACTATACCGACAAAGAGAAGGTCTTGGAACCCAAAGATTGTGGTCAAGGGTGTAACTGTGCTGACAGTAAAGTTGACATTTTTAAGGAAAACATTTTTTTGATGGCAAAAAATGAGAAGTTGGAAAAAAAAACTGACGTAGAAGAGATTTGCAAACGTTTCACAATTTGCTGCCCGAGAGGTATACAAGCGATGTATGGCGAAGATTTTCTCAGTGGTGATTTGGGGGAAGTGCAGTGCAGACTGGAGGAAATGTGGTGGAAGTGTCAGTGAAAAATGCAAGAAACAAGGAGAAAGATAATGGAAACACAAGTGACATGTGGTGTTAACTGAGAAACATTGCTGAGGTCTCTCACGTGCAGCAGATCTTTTCCTAATGAGTCGAATTTAGGCACAATGTCTTCAGTGGGCTTGTTTGGCCTGGGAGTAAAGGAACTGTAGGGCAGTGGAGAGTCTGCAGGCCAATCCACCTCCTCAGGAAGCCCCAGGGTACTGCAAACATAAAAGCATTTCAGTGCAATGCATGTTTGCAATTAGACCAAATTCTGACTAAAAATCGCTCGCAGAACATGGGCTGAGATCCAGTGATGCCGAAGGCATGCACATATCAACACACGATACAGATTCCGTTGCTGAATTCAACTCTCAACCTTACTTTTTCTCCCTGACTTCATTGTTAAACATGTTTAAGGAATTCACTCTAAGTAAATTGTTTCTGTATGAATGCAATCTACTCTCTCCTGCACAATGATTTTTTGTTCACATTGACCAATGTGTCGAACAATAACAAATTGTATTTAGATAGCGCCTTTCACCTCAGTCGGACATCCCTATGTAGAAATAAAGTGTAAAAAACACGCGCGGAAGCTCAATGTGTACATCTCTATCGTGTTTCGACTTGTTACTTGCCAGTCATAAAACAATAGATAAGGAGAGCTTTACTTTTGAGAGACTAACAGGTCAATAGCAGAAGGGCAGAAACAGCTGTCACAGCAAATGTCACAGCTTGGTAATTCTCTGAGCATTACATTTCCCTGCCACGGTTCAAAACAACTTTAACACTCTGTAAAAGCATATTTACTGAACAACTCCTTTACAGCCGTCACTTCCTATGCAAGTTTATATACTTTTTTTAGAAATTAAATTTCAATGCACACGCTCTCTTAAAAGGAATCACAAGCTGGCTAGTGTTTTAAGCTGAATGTTTGCAAGAGTTAATAAACCTGACAATACAAAGCCTACCGTAGATGAATTATAGCAGCAGTCAACAGCGAAAGGTTACATTGCACTAAGTGCAAAGCATGTTTATTGTGATTCAGGTGCACTCTGTTACGGAAGATAATGTTTTGTTGTTGTTGAATTAGTCACGACTAAAATAATGCTGAACCTCAAACCTCTATAAAATGATAAAGCAGGAATGGTGTACCTTTTTACTGCCTACTCACATATTTTCAAGCACTCAGTCAGATATAAACACAGAAAAGATTCACCAATTCTTTCACAAAGTTCAAGACAATATCTGAGCAACAATTGAGTAGTTTATAAACTCTATTTTTTTTGAGTTCCAGTTTGGTGGGAAAGACGCCCAGGCCCAATGTCACTCTTTAGAAGTGAGTCTCACCTAAGGCAGTGTTTTCGTTCTTCCCTCTTGAGAGAAATACAAAGCTTTGATTTCTCCTTTCGTTAACAGATGGTGAGATTACCACAAACTGCAGTTAATCCACTTTACAGTATAATTCTGCGAAGCACTTTAGACGTCTTAACGATGTGATAAGGCGCTATATCAAATGCAAGGATTATTATTATTTTATTATTATTATTAAGTACCAAATTGTTGGTGTGAAGCCCTGCCTTCTACCTGAAACAACACCATGTTAAGCACTATTTTCATCATTCCGTTCTGTGTGTTATTCCACTGCAACCACTTTCAAAGTTCAAAACTAGCATTTCGAGAAGCATTTCAAATTCAACATAGACTGTTGAAATGAGCACCTTCATTCTCTGGTAACTGTAATGGGCCCCGTGTGAAATAAGACTGGACAGTGTCAAGTTATTAGTGGACATGAGCTCATAGCTTTAAACTGTCCATAATTTGGGCTTGATTTGACAATCTATGATAGCTATTGAGGTACATGGAAAAATCTATACTGATGTGGGACTTCCTCACGACATGAAAGGTGCTGTACAATTGTAATTTTGTTGTTGTTGATATAGCAAGGGATCTTCTTCTGAGGATGGGGTAGGTCAATGGTTGGCTAAGTAAGTGGGTGTTCAAAGTAGAAGTTTATTCCACTTCCTAGAGCTAAATACCTAACCTTAATCAAATTCTGTTTTACTAGAAACACTGATCAGAATCTAAACCAGATGACTATAGGGACAAAATAAAGCCTTAATTCCTACAACAGAGGTGCATGCGGGTGGAGTATACTATTATTTTAATACAATACAAAATTACATTTGTATAGGCCTTCCACGTCGGGAAGACGTCCCAAGGCACTTTCATTCCAAACTACGTTAACCATCTTAACAACAGTTAACATAGATGGATACTGCCATTTAAGCACTGGGTTCTCAGGCAATGAATTCATTATCCTAAGCAAAATCTATATCCGTGCAAAGTTGAGTAATACTCACTCAAATATTTTGTGAAGCTGATCAATATCTGAAATCCCACAAAGCAAGGGCCTATAAAGCAACAGAAACAAAAACTATTAAATGAAACACGCAAACAGAGACTTTGTTTTGTGTCATTTACATTTCGCCCACAAAATATGCATCATTATATTCTGTGAAGCGCTTTGCGACGTTTCGAAGACGTGATAAACCGCTATATCAAATGCAAGGATTATTATTATTTAGTTCCTGACAAAATCAGACTTGTTTCTCTACTGCACTGCAACTAGAAACTTGATACCATCAATGGTCTGAAAGCACAGAATGTATAGAAGATAACATTTGTATGGCGCCTTTCACGTCGGGAGGATGTCCCAAGGCGCTGGACAGTGTACAGCATTTCAGACCAGAGTTTATTTCCAGATACCTTACTTTTTAATACTATCCGTCCATTTTACAATTACAAGAGTGAAAAAGTCTACCTGATGTTTCCTTACACAGGCCTCATTTCTATGATACCGAGTTCTTGTTGAAAACTGGTTATTCAGCTGCACTTTTTAAAAAAAAAGATTTTATATGTCCACCTTTTAAAAGAAGCTGTCCATCATAACCAAATGTGAGAATAATTTGGTTCTAGTATGAATTAAGTAGGTTAAGAAACTAAGATATCTCTTTATTCGTTCACAAAATATGCAGTCAATTCACTTTACAGTAGATTCAGTGAAGCGCTTTGAGACATCTCAAATGCTATATCAAATGCAAGGATTATTATTTAATCATACTTTGTTTTGAAACGATAAGGTATAAGACCACCATAGGAAGAGATTCGTCCATAATCAGCAGCTGTATGATTAAAACCACTATATTTATTTTGGAAACCTAATGAAGGAGATCATTCAATTTCAAGCATGGAATTATTAAAGTGAATACTTGTGCATTTATTATCAGAGTTGAAACCTTACCTTAATTGAACCATTTCAGCAAATATGCAGCCAACACTCCAAATGTCAACTCCTGCTGCATATCTGGAATACAGCAGAATCTCTGGTGCTCGATACCAGAGAGTAACAACCTTAATAAAATAATAAATTGTAGAAATATCTGCTGTTTAATAAGTTATAAACCATTGTGCACTAATATAGATATTGTTGCTAATGCAAAAATAAAGCATAGTAACCTTAAAACACTATCTCCGGTTCTGTGAAACACAAATATTTTATTACAATATTTCAACAACGTATTTACCATGTACTGTACTGCAGGTTCTCACTTTTCATTATGTGCCACTGGGTGGTGCTGACACAATACAGCGATAAATCAGTAAAACTCAAAGCTAACATTTGTTTTAAAACTTCTGAAGAAAGGAGAGGTTAGAATATTATCTTGCACAGTGGATTAGTGGGGTACGGAATACCATGGCTGAGTTCACAACATTTGAAATGTAACTGGATGATTACCTCAAGATAAATATTTAAAGGTTCACGTAAAAATATTATTATTAATAATACTTTCTAGAAGAAGGAAATTGTTGTGTTGTTGACAAGACCAACAGAAATAAACAAGTGCTTATTTAGTTTAAAAGATGAAAGTAAATACCTACATGTGAAATTCCTCAGATCATTTTCAAAGTTTGATATTATAAATTAATTTAATTTACAGAAATATAGACTTCAATTACATAGAACTTCAGAATTTTACTTTCACTAAAGGAGGACACTTGGCCCTTCGTGCTAGCTCCTGCTAGCTTAGCTCTCTGAAAGAGTTGTCTCTTGCCACTATTTGAAAAGAGAAGGGAGTTTCTCCCGGTGTCCTGGTCAACAATCTCCAAACAGAATTCTACATTCGCTACAGAATATAGATTTATTTGCCGTATTCAATTATTTTCAAACAACCATATTTGTTTACGGTTGCTCTAATAAAACAAGCTGTGGAGTCCTTTGCTTCAGTGGTTAGAGCACTCGCCTCGCAAGCGAGAGACCCTGGGTTTGATTCCCGGCAGGGCAAAATGTTAGGCAAGTTTCCTTACTCCACACGCCTCTGTCTACCTAGCAGTAAGTAGGAACCTGATTGTTAGTTGATTGGCAGATCACTTTTCTGGGGGTAATAATTCCTTCAAAAAATGATAATAAATTGGTCACTTCAATCCATGATTGTTTGTGGGACGCTGCTGTGCAGAATTGGCTACTTCATTTCACCCACAAAACATACAGTGAATTCACTCTACAGTATATTCTGTGAAGTGCTTTGAGACGTCCCGAAGACGTGATAAGCGCTATATCAAATGCAAGGATTAACATATTTATTACAAACACATAGCTTTGGAAACTTACCACAGGTGTCAGTGCCATGTTAAAGCTGTACACTCGTGCCAGACCAAAGTCAGCCAACTTTACCTGGCCAGTGCTGGAGACTAGAATATTTTGAGGCTTCAAATCTCGATGCACCACATGATTTAAATGGAGAAAATCCAGACCTCTAAACAGCTGTATCATCATATCCTGTGTGTATATTTTAAATCAGTTAAAAGAGAAAAACACAACCTTCACTTACAGCATTCAATACTTTCCAAGATATTTTGGTTTTACTTTTCATTACAGATCACGGCTGATTATGGAGTCATTTTAGATTTTAATGTAAGGCAAAGGCTTAATTGCGCAAATACCCTCTAATAGAAAATTTGCCAGAGAAAATTAAGCATTTAGATGTTGAATAAAGATTTAGAAAAGAAAGACTCCAAAGTTACTCTGTTCAATTTAAGAATGAATTAAGAATGTCTTCCTGGCAAAACATTTTAAAAAGTTCATAATTTCTCAATGAGATGCTATTGGCAGAATGTGCACACTATTTTATACCTTTATTTTTTTATGGGGAAGTCCTCGCTCATCCACTTTCATCAGTAAAGCTGATAGATCTTGGTCAATGAGTTCAAACACAAGTGTCAATTTCATCATCTGATCGTTTTGCGGGGTGAGGTGTACATCAAATAACCTGAGCAATAAAGAGTAAGTCTTCAGAACAGATAAGCTTGATGAAATGAACAAGTATTGTAAGCTTCATCTCTATGTTTAGAGGTAAACTATAGTGTTAGTCTATTAGGTTGGCAAATTCATCGATTAATTGTTACACCAAGCAAAGATACATATGCATTGATGCTGCCAACAAATTTGGTGGAAAGGATAAAAAAGTAGAAAAGAACATTGAAAAAGTGTACAGATCACCTAATTACATTTGGATGGTCAAAAACTGCCAACTTCTTTAACCAGGCCACTTCTCGAATTACTATGAAAGGGATTCCTTCTTCTCTTCTGGGAATTTCAATTCTCTTCAGAGCCACAAACTTCCCATTATTCTTCAGGTCTCTTGCTTTGTAAACTTTTCCATAAGCGCCTTTTCCAATCTCAGCCAGGAGTTCATATTGTACAGAAGAATGACTGCTATCCATTCTTGTAAGTGATCAGGTCATGGAAAGAATAATCCTGCCTGAAGCGAATAAACAATCAGTAATTTTCCAGGTTTGGGTTACATGCACTTTTCAAATTTCTTTCAATCTATTTTTTAAAAAGCTATACGCAATCAGAATTCTAGATCCTGTGTATTATGTAGAATACTTAATATCTTATCACTTGTTTTGTCTTGTTGTATCGATATTATAAACACCCTGCAGATCTCAGTACAAACATTTCTCTGCAAAATTTGTATTAAAGTCTACTTTGCAACAATAATAATAAAACAAATTGTGCTTAGTGAAAGTAAATAGCAGAAAGAGGAGAAAACAAATGAGAGGTATACAAGTCTAATAATAATAACCCTCACATTTGAAATAGCGCCTTATCACGTCGCTGAGACATCTCAAGAGCGCTGTAAAGCGAATTGACTGCATATTTTGTGGGCGAAACACGTCAGCCAATTGCACACGGCAGCATCCCACAAACAGTCCTGGATTCAGTGACCAATTTATTTATTTATTGAAGGATTTATTACAATTGAATAACAACTGTGTTCCTACTTACTGCTCGGTGAACAGAGGCGCTTGGAGTAAGGAAACTTGCCTAAGGTTTTGCCAAACGCCCGGTTATCGAACCCGGGTCCTCTCGCTTGCGAGTGCTTTAACCGCTACGCTGCAGGACTCTGGAGGAAGTCTAAGGAGGAAATAGGCAACAAATATAAATGGTAACCTGTGCTTGATGAGTTAATGCTGCCTATAGGTGCTTTGGCTGGTAGGGTGTACGGACCTCTGAGGACCACAGTTGATCCAACATAAATGGTGTCTTGCATTCCTGCAGTTACGTGGCTTCATATCGAGCCACGTCTACAAAATAGTGCAGAGTGTTGCCCCCCAACCAGGAACCTTTCCTTTCCTCCCAGGAACCATTCCTCTCTTTTCAGGAACCTTTCGCCTCCTCTAAAGAACCTTTCTCCAGGAAACTTCACCCCCAGAACCATTCCTCTCCAAAGAACCTTCCCTCCCCCACCCATCATTCCCAGGCACCTTTCCCCCTGGAACCCATTCACCCTCCCTCCCCCACCACCAACCCCTTCCTCAGAAACCTCTTCCCTTTCCTCAGGAACCATTTCCCCCTGTCCCCCAGGAACACGTCGTCTCCGAAGCACCATTCCCCCCACTCTTTCCTTCCAGGAACCTTTCGCCTCATCTAACGAATCTTGCTCCAGGAAATTTCCCCCCGTCTTCTCAGGAACCATTCCTGTTCTCCAAGGAATCTTTACCCCCTTTTTTCCTTCGGGAACCTTCCGCCCTCTCCTTCGGGAACCTTTCCCCCCTTTTTCCTTCGGGAACCTTTCCCCTCCCTCCCTCCCTCCCAGGGGCTAGTGACAGCAAACCCAAATGAACACACTTTTGCTCTGGAGACCGAGAGTCAAACGCCTGGGACTTACTGCGCTCTCGGGCGTCCATGGGACAGCACGACGAGGCCCGGCCGGCAAAACGCTCCCGCGCTTTCTCTTCCCCCCGCCCCCCCCTCGAGCATGCGCAGAACCACCTTCGACCAGCCCCGCGCACGCGCCGAAACCCCCACCCCTCTCGCGCATGCGCCGAAACCCCACCACACCCCTCGCGCATGCGCCGAACCACCTTCGACTAGCCCCGCGCGCACGCGCCGAAACACCCCCCTCCCCTTGCGCATGCGCCGAAACACCCACCCGTCGCCGTCGTCGCGCCGCTAACCCCGCCCCGCGCTCGCGCCCAACCGCCACTGAGGCGACTCGCGGCCAGAGATTTTTTTTGAAAAAAAACCGTTGGTCGCCCAAAAATCCGCCCAAAAGTCGCCCCACGGGACGTCCATTTGAGCGGCCCAATTCAGGTTAGTGCTTGTGGTTCTTTTTTTTTGGGGGGGGTCTGTGTCTTTTTTTTTGTGTGTGTGAGGAAAAAAAGGTTTTCAAAGGGGGGGAAAGGGTGTGGGGTGGGGTCCACTGGACTCCACTGGACGTACATCCCGCGAAGCGCTTCGAGGCGTCTCGAGGACGCGGTCAGGGCGCCCGTGTCAACCGCAAGGATTATTATCGCTTATTATCAGCGATTTCCTCGTGGAAAACGCGCACGTTTAAGACTTCGCGCGGGACTGACTGGGCGTACAGTCAAGATATTCCCCCCCCCCCGATCCCCGCCAGTTGGATACCCGCCAACTCTTGGGAGACTCGCGCGTCGGGGACGAAACGGGCGGTTAATCGTTCGCAGCCAGAAAGAAAAAATGTCGAGTTGTTAAGACTGAAGTGTCGCTTACCGGCCGGGTTTGGAGCGGGCTCAACCTATCTGAAACGCGTTCGGTCTTCGATTCAGTCCCGTACCCTGCAAGTGATTCCTTTTTTTTGTTGATAAAACTATTAGAAATCTAATTTGCCTCTCGAACGTGAACTCTGCCTGGGTTACCGTGCCTGGCAGGACATTTAACGGCCGAATAACTCTGTGTGCGTGTGTGTGTGTGTGTGTGTGTGTGTATACAAAAAAAAAATTCCCTGAAATCTCCCCCTTTTTCTCCTTCAAATAATCTTCTTTATTTTGATCAGGAGAGTGATTGACCACACCACAACATTCCCCAAGACCGCTTGAAGCTAAAACAAGTGAGTCGCTTGACCACGTCTACAAAGCATGATATCAGTCACAATTAAAAAAATTCGGTGCTCGTATGCGAGATATAGCATTTAGTACCTTCAACTTTGTCTCGGAGATAAAAGATATTTTGAATATCACATTGATTTTCTGTATATAAAATTAATTCTTTCATTTGTTTAGGCACCATAGTGTAGGAGATTATAGTGCATGGTTTATCGATGTTGTGATTTCTATAAATCACCATATTAAGCAATAATTGCATTGATATTTCGTCGATAATTACATTAAAATTAAAAATAATTAAATTTTAAAAAATGCAGTTTTGTTCTTTGGCTCATGTCTAATAGGATTTAAGTGACACTGATCAAACTAAATTTCATTTAAAACCCTTGAACAGCATAGATCATATCTGCTCAGACTATGGTATGAAAATTGATACGAAGCCTTCAAGATGTGGAGACATTATGAGCACAATACCTAAATCCAAGCAGTACTTATAATCACATCTTTTCAGATTGAATTTGAAGTCCAATGCTAGGCTTTCTTCTTACTTTGGGATTTTTTAATTTGCTTTTTAAGTTTCATGACGTCCACATACAGATTTCGACCAAGGATTCTTGAGGCACAGAGAACTGCGCCTTGCATTGCTCCTACAAACCCACAGCAAAATATATCCTGACCTGGAACAATTGAGGGATAAAATGATTAAGACATCGAAATGGTTATTTGTCATTCTCAGTTCCACAGTCAATGCAATCGATTTTTCTGTTTTTTTGTATACACAATGCAAACAAACTGACATAGAATCACATCACATGACATTGATTTTAAAAAAAATGCATCAGAGTGTGTCATTGTTATTAGATCAATGTAAAGAAAACTGAAAAATGTTGAAAACTGCAACTAAAACAGATGTTTCGAAGTCCTTAAAATTCAAACTTTCTTTATGCTTCAGATACTATCCTCCAAACATCGTTGGCTGTACAATTCCATTGAATATATCGATTTTCAATTAATAACATTCATACTTTATTTGATAAGACACCATAGTGTATGATGTTATAATGCATGGCTTAACAATCTTGCTTTTATTGCTGCTTATTCTATACGTTTTGTAAATTACGTTATATATTGTAACCATTCCCAGGTTAGACCCACTAATCTACTCTGTTAAAATTCCATGTTAATTTGATTTTTATTCATTTTCTTATTATTCTTCACTGGCCATACTTTTCCCATTTCATTATTACTAAAACTTGCTGGGAAAGGTACTCAGTTGCTCACCCAAGTAAGCCAAGTGGTACTGATAAGTGTTCCTGACTGCTGTTCTTTAAGATGCAATTTAGGACTGAGTGCTGAACTTGGGGATCTGCATCGTATTTAGCAAAATAAATCTGGGATCATTCTTCTGTTGTGGACTTGAAGATTTCCTCATGGTTTCTCCTTCAAGACTCTCAAGACTCTCCTCTTCGACCGTGTCTTCAGCCACTCTCCTACCCTCACCCTCACTGCCCTCCACCCCCAACCACCAGCTCGGGCGCGGATCCCTGACTGTCCAGTGCCTTGGGACGTCCTCCCGACATCAAGCGCCGCTATACAAATGTAACTTGTTGTTGTTAAATATCTTGGATAGCTTACCTGTCAGATACAGATTCTCGACTGGTGTTTGCGCTCTGAGGGAGGCGATTGTTTCAGGTGCAAAGCGTGAAATCCCGTGGTGGATGCCATACATCTCCCCATGAGAAGCAGCAATGTAGAACTGATGTGAAAGCGGAGAGCCAGCTTTAAAGTACTCAACCTAGATAGATTTCAGATACATAAAGCAAGCCAGGTTGGTACACATAATAATAATAATCCTTGCGTTTGATATAGCGCCTTATCACGTCTTCGAGATGTCTCAAAGCGCTTCACAGAATATACTGTAAAGTGAATTGACTGTTATGTTATGTGGGTGAAACGGGACAGCCAATTGCGCACAGCAGAGTACCACAAACAGTCATGGATTGAGTGACCAAAGTGGAAGCAGTTTGTTGATTATTTATATTTTGCCTTAATTTATCAATTAAATGATTTTCTTAATATAGAAACAGTGAACAATACTTCAAATAGATCCAGCATTTCCTCTATCACCATGTCCAACATCAGACAAAAACATACCCTGTCTTTGAGCTGTGGAAAATACTCCATCACATTATCTATTAATGTTTTTGCAATGTCCATCTTCAAATTCTCATAATCGTGCCCCCTTTTCTTCACTCGTTCATCCGTCCATTCTTCAAAGCTGTCGTAGCGGGCATATGTCACAATAGTCAAACAAGACTTCCCTGAATGTTAAGAATTTAAGTTATTAGTCATGTAAGACAAGATGTAGCTTTGCAGTATATTCAAAATAAAGAGTTGTATAACATCTAAAAAATAGTTTGGATGCCAAACATCAGCAAAGGCCATTTTGCTTTCGGCAAAAAAGGTCAGAGAGCAACATGCTTACACGCAAAATCCATTTAGGAGCAAAGAAACTAACTTGGTGAAACGTTATTTGTAGTGGGTACACATGACAATCCTTGCATTCGATATAGCGTGAAGGCATTAGTCAAGGCAAACATTAGAAAAACTGTAACAAACCAGTAGTGCGATTAACTCTTAAACAAACATGTCATCTGTCCACTGTCCACTATGCACATATTCCATTTACCTGGAAATCTTTCATCCCAAGATGGATCCTTAGCTGATGGGAAGGAAACAAACATCAGGGGATATCCATCAATGGCATTTTCTTTGTTGGGTGATAAGTATCGTTCTGACCTGCAGTAGAAAAAATAATGAATATATTTAAGAACATAAGAACATAAAAACATAAGAATGAGGAGCAGGAGTAGGCCATTCGGCCCCTCGAGCCCTGCCCCGCCGTTCGATAAGATCATGGCTGATCTTCAGACCTAACTCTAATTACCTGCCCTATCCCCATATCCCCTAATTTTTAAAAAAATATCTATCAGTCTCAGCCTTGAAGATGTTCAAGGACTCAGCATCTACAGCCTTCTGGGGGAGTGAATTCCATAAATTCACTACCCTCAGAGTGAAGAAATGTTTCCTCAACTCTGGTCTAAAAGGCTGACCCTTAATTTTAAGACTGACCCCTGGTTATAGATTCTCATACCAGGGGAAACAGACCCTCAGTGTCTACCTTATCAGCCCTTTAAGAATCTTATACGTTTCAATAAGATCTCCCCTAATTCTTCTGTACTCTAGAAAATATAGCCCTGGTTTATTCAGTCTTTCCTCATAGGTCAGTCCCCTCATCCCAGGAACTAACCGAGTGAATCTACGCTGCACCCCCTCTTGTTTTGCCTTTTTTTTTGGTTTGACACAGGCACGGAAACCCATTGTCATGCTCGTGAATCCAAACCTGACGGAGTTTCATACAATTTACAGTATCTTCTGTGAAGAGCTTTGAGACGTCTCAAAAAACGTGATAAGGAGCTATATCAAATGCAAAGATTATTATATACGTATGTCATCTATGCATGGAGATTCCCCATTTGACTGGAATGGAGTGAGTGCACTCTCTCCCCAGAGGGACATATTCTACTTCAGTTAATTCTGGAAAATATTTAGACACAG
Source organism: Callorhinchus milii (assembly GCF_018977255.1). NCBI lineage: Eukaryota > Metazoa > Chordata > Chondrichthyes > Chimaeriformes > Callorhinchidae > Callorhinchus > Callorhinchus milii. The sequence continues at coordinate 8,141,227 of NW_024704764.1, forward strand.
GCTAGCGGAAGCCAATGCTCATGTGTTGGGAGTACTGATGAAGATCGTGCTTACGGTCACCTCCCACCTCCCTCTCCCTCTGGCTCAGGGTCAGACTCCACCAATGCCAAGCACTTCGAGACACTCCCATGAAGGGCACTATATAATTGCAAACTGTAGTTGCTGTGAGTTTAACAAGTTAGCATTGCATAGCTTGCCATTGTCTGGTAAGACTGACTTACAGCTCCTCCAGGTTATTATGTTGGTAAAACCAATAATTTAGTCCTTTCAATCCCAACTCTTCTTTCGAACCGTTAAGAGCCACAAACACACTGAATCCTCCGACTCCATGTTCTATCATTTTCAGCTGAGCCTGGATAGCTGCATGCAAGCAAAACCATAGTCAGCCACTGTGTTCCCATTCAGGGTAAAAAGAAGTTACATTCTCTTCTATAAGCAATACAACAGTCAATATAAATGAGAACAAGTCATCACATCCACCTGTCTTCATGTCCCGCCTTAAAAGCAACTTTGTCGAGTGTACCTTGCCTCGTTAGCTTTCCCTTCTTCGTGGTAAACATTGGCCTAACATTTATACTCTATAGCATCAGCTCGAAACATCAGTGGGATTATGCTGAATGGCCATTTCACTCAGTGCCCAATTTCACATTATCAGATAATGAGTTGGCAGAGAAACAATAGATCTATAACTTTGCCAACTCTCAGGCTGTACTCTCTGTATCATATATACTAAACTTGAAGTGCTCTGAGATGCTACCCTATATATGATCGGCACTATATAAATTACTGAAAAAAAACTTCAGTATCCATGCACCTGGTTTCTTCTGTATTGCCAAGGGTAAGAGGCGTTGATAGGTGTTAAATATCCCGGCATCAGAAATCACAACAGGAGCAAAGAGATTTACTCCTGTCTCACCCTTCTTCACAGATACACCTGAGACAAGAGACAAAGACAAGTTTTGAGTGGGAAGCTGATAAAAAAGTGACTTCCTAAAATCTCTGACAACAGCAGTTGACACCTACCACAAGCCTTGCCATCCTGATTTACCAGAATACGTTCAACAGGAGCCCGCATGAGAACACAACCTCCAGCTTTCTCAATCACCGGGATGATATGAAATGCGATCTCACTGGCCCCACCTATAGGGTACCATCCACCAGCCTTGAAGTGCTGGATCAACAACGCATGCATTAGAAAGCTGGCATCCTTAGGAGTCCCACCTGTGGAAAAGTCAAATAGAATAACGTATTAAACAGCGAAGGGATAAACTGCAGAGGTCATCATACGAACTAAAGGCAATAATTTGTATTTGCATAACACCTTTCATGCAGAATAAACGCCTTGAAGCACTGAATAAGTAACAATTAGGATCGTTGCCCAGAGAGAATTAATTCTGTGCCTTACTCTGAAATGCATTTCTCAGGAGCTCAGAGCTTTCCACATGGTGTATTGGAGGCAAACACAACGACAACTTGCATTTACATAACGTCCTGCACGACGGGTAGAGTCCTGGAATACTTAACAATGGCGGAGTCTGACCCCAAATTTGTGCAAGGCCACACAGAGCCATGAAGCGAATAACTAATTTACCGGTCAAAGTAGGGTTACTGACTCGGACAGCCAGACAAATTTGACCTCCGTTTCCCCGAAAGTAACTGCGCATTGACCCAAGGCCGTACCATAATTCCCACAGATGTAGCACATGACCGCTCTGAGGTCTTGATTGCTGGTCAACTTATTGACCACCTCGTTAAGAGGTGTGACGGCCAGTTTGAACATCGATGTGATCCAGTTGATGATGCCAGTCCGGATGAGAAAGAGGGCCAGCCAGAGAGGAATCATTTTGATCATTGCCATCACAGGTATTCGTTTGTAAGCCGCCTAGAAGGAAAGCAAAACCTGTTCTACAAAATACAGCAAAGCAACATTAATCTCTCTCCTCCCCACCCAGATGACCCAGCCACACCTAGTGGAAGGTAGCTGCTCCTGCAGAAACATCCCTATGAAAAGCTTTGGGACATTCTGATGTTTCAAGCACTATTTGTATAAAATGCAAAGGATTAATATAAATGTGCAGGTAATCAGAGTACAACAAAAATTGTAACAAAAAACTAATACGCCAAAGCTATTTTTAAAAACAAATAGAGAAAGGTGCAAAAATATTGAAGGTACAACAACAATAATAATAATCCTTGCATTTGATATAGCGCCTTAAAGCACACAATGTACTATAATTTATTAAACCGCCAAATGTTCCGACCAAGGAAATGGCCTTAATTATGCTCAAGTACTGCTGCCCCCTTGGGAAGACTGTAATATAACTAACGTTTAACAAAAAACTAACCTTCACAAGTTCCAGGAATTTGTCAATAGCTTCCTCCTCCTTGGGAAAATGCTTCTTCAGGGAGTCTCTGTACTGTTGTTCCCCACCGTAGAGAGCGTAGGAGCGTCTGGACTCGAGATCTCCCAGGACAACCGTGTCGAAAGGCTCATCTATTTTGGCCCATTGCAGTTGGCCATTTGTGATTTGGTTAATCAATGTCCGAAAGAAAGAGCGCTCATACAGTTCTCCTATGTAATGGATTCCTGAAAGAGTGCACAGCACCTGGGGTAAGATGTCTCCTTGTCTTGCAAAACCTCTATTGTATAATATTTTCTGCTAAACATCCACTGAAATTCATTGCTACATTCTGTCTCTAACCTCCAGGTCCTCAGAACAATAGCTAACGCTATCGGCTTCATCACACTTTGAAATCAATGTATTTACAGAATAAGACAATACAGTTAGAGCACAAAAAACTACAGTCTTAAGAAACTCTGTAATCTGGGAGAGGTGGGGGCAGCCTAATAAACTAATTATATTAAAACATAATTCAAATATGAAACCTTATGCCGAAGGCAGTGGGGCAGGAGAAATCAAGCTCAGGGCAGACAACAGGAGACATTTCCTTATATAGCAGGGAATTCAAATGGTAAATATCTCCAGGAAGGGAAGGTGTCTGGGGCTTATTTAAGTGACAGCTCAACGCTGTAATGAGAAGATGGTAGGGTGGGTATTAATAATAATAATAATCCTTGCAATTGATATAGCGCCTCATCACATCTTCTAGACATCTCAAAGCCCTTCGCAAAATATACTCTAAAGTGATTTGATTGTATTTTGTGGGCAAAAGGATGTAATCTGGAAGGACGCGATCAAATGGGCCAAAGGGTCTTTCTTCATCCAAACCCCGCGTATGATCTTCTGAAATGGGCAAACCTGATATTCTTACCAATATCGAACTCAAATCCCTTTTCAATGAAGGTGTGACAGCAGCCACCGGCCTGGTCATGTTGCTCCAGAACCAGCACACGCTTGCCAGCTTTGGCCAATATTGCTGCAGCCCCAAGCCCTCCGATCCCACTCCCAATCACGATAGCATCCAGGTTTTCCGGCACCTTATTTAGGGTGAAACCTGGAAAAGGGGTGAAAGAGAAAAGGCAGTACGGAGTGTTAGAAGCAAAGAAACTTTCAATGACAACATTTTTCATCACATCAAGGCAGTAATTCAACTCATCAAATCGGTGACATTACATTACTACAACTGGGTTTAAGTCACACTTTTTTTTAAATCAATCCCACTTGCCGCCTCTTACCCCTTAATTTTTTTTATTTCTTCTTTTTACACACACACACACATCCAAATGCATATCCTGTTCCCATTCGAATGATTTCCATCCACAAAATATACAGTCAATTCACTTTACAGCATATTCTGTGAAGCGCTTGGAAAAGTCTCGGAGACGCGAAAAAGATCTATGCCAAATGCAAGGATTATTATTATTTTAATGATTCAGCCTCGACTGACATTTGTTCAATAACTTTACAACAATAATACTTTCACGTTTCTCATCAGAATGTTTCAAAGCGCTTCATGGAATTTTACCGGAAAGTGTAGGATTTTGGAGGCGAACGTGGCGGCTAATTTATATGTAGCAAGGTCCCACAAAGAGCCGTAAACTGAATTTTTTAACTGGGGGATTGTTGGCCAGGACACGATTCTCTTTTCGAATAGTGCCATTCTTCCTGAAGCCAAGGGTGACCTTCTACCTAGTCTTAGCCTGTGGAGATTATTTTGTCTTAAAACATAAGGCCACACAAAATTGTAGCAAAGTCTTAAATCAGCTGTAATTTGGAAGCCAACGTTTCACAGTTCTGACAGATGCAAAGATCCTTCGCTCTTAATAATAATAATAATAATAATAATCCTTGCATTTGATATAGCGCTTTTCACGTTGGGAGGACGTCCCAAAGCGCTTCACAGAACGCACTGTAAAGTGAATTGACTTTATATTTGTGGGCGAACGCGGCAGCCAATTGCGCACAGCAATGTCCCACAAACAGTCGTAGATTGAAAATGACCAATTTATTATTGTTTTGGTTTTTGGAGGGATTATTATTAGGCTCTGTGTGGAGTAAGGAAACTTGTCCGAGGTTTCGCCCTCTGCTGGAATTGAACTCAGGTCTCTCACTTGCAAAGCGAGTGCTCTAACCACTGAGCTACAGGACTCTCTTAAAGAGAAGCGATTTCCGAATTGAGGATTTTTACAGAATCCCGTATATTCTTACATCTCAAGTCAAAATAACCTTGCAGGCTAGCAGTGGGTGGAACTTCAAGGCATCTGAAGAATTAATATGGCAGCAGCATATTAATGACCTGATTAATGCATGTACCCTTCAAGGACATTTGATTTGCCAGTGCCAAATTCTGTAGTACTTTTCAAAGGGACTGGGAAGGGTTTCAGATTTTAAAAAAAACATTATTAATAATAATAATCCTTGCATTTGATACAGCGCTTTATCACGTCTTCCAGACGTCTCAAAGCACTTCACAGAATACACCGCAAAGCGAACTGATTGTATATTTTGTGGGCGAAACGCGGCAGCCAATTGCGCACAGAACTGCCCACAAACAGTTGTGGACTGAGTGACTGAGTCACTTTTAAAGTGTAGGTAAGTGGGAACAGCAAAGTTTAACAGATACCTCAACACACACGGACTTACACACTGCGTGTGTGTGGGGAGCAAGTGTTGAAAACAAAGTTTAAATACTGCATATTCACAAGTAAAAAGAGAGAGAGAGGAGAGAAAAGGGGAGAAAGAGAATGCGGTGGTGGGGGGAGGGGGGGGGGAGACAGAGAGGGAGAGCAAGTGAGAGAAAACTGGGAGGAAGGGATGGCAGGACAAGCTTCACAGTGGGACTAAAGGTCACTGGGATGAACTGAGAGCCAGACCACAACCTGGCAAACCAGGAACTGGACTGAAATAACAAGAGCTGAGGGGGGGGGGGGGGGGGGGGGAGAGAGAGAGAGAGGGAGGGAGAGAGGGAGAAGACATTGAACTTCCCCCAACTTCTCTAACTTCCTTCCCAGCACAGCAGCGAGGCAAAGAGGGGGGGGGGGGTGGAAGGAGGAGGATGGGGAGTGTGGGAGTGGGGGAGAAGGAAGGGAACAGGTGCCTCAAAAGCCCCAGCAAAGCAAACCCCTGAAGGTTATTGATGGGGGGGGGGGGGGTGGGATGATGGTGGGGGTGGGGGGGGGGGGGTGATGGAGGGGGTGGGGAGGGGGTGGGGAGGGGGGATGATGGTGGGGAGGGGGGGATGATGGACGGGGTGGGGGGGGGGGGGGGGATGATGGTGGGGGTGGGGGGGGGTATGCTGGTGGGATGGGGGTGGATGATGGAGGGGAGGGGGGGTGATGGAGGGGGTGGGGGGAGGAGGGGGTGGGGAGGGAGGGATGGAGGGGGAGGGGGGGTGATGGAGGGGTGGGGGAGGGGGGTGATGGAGGGGGAGGGGGGGTGATGGACGGGGTGGGGGGGGGAGGGGGGGTGATGGACGGGGTGGGGGGGGGAGGGGGGGTGATGGACGGGGTGGGGGGAGGGGGGTGATGGAGGGGGGGGAGGGGGGGGTGATGGTGGGGATGGGGGGGAGGGGGGTGATGGAGGGGGTGATGGAGGGGGGGAGGGGGCGCGGGGCAAACCCAACCTTTGTGGATGACGGTGTTCCTGGCTGCCCGGTCAGTCACCAGGGGGCCCGGGGGGCTGCCGCCGCCGTCGGTGGCGAAAGGGTTTGGCGACCGGACCCGGAAAAGCCGTCGGTAAACCAGGAAGGCGACCAGAGGCAGAGCCGCGCACAGCCCCAGAGCCGTGAGGTCCATCCCGATCCCGATCCCCCCCACACACACCACACCCCCCGCACCACCGCCACACACCACCACTTCCTGCTCGGACGTCTGACGTCAGACGGCGGTTGCCGTGGCGACCGGTAAACGCCGCACCGTAGCGATTTAAAGGGGCAACGACAAAAACAACAACAACAACAACAACTTGCATTTACCCCCCAACCCAACCCCACCCCCCAGCCCCGCCCACTCCGTTCAGCGGCGGAGCACGACTCCTAGCCGGGGCCGGTGGCGGGTTGGCGGTGGGCGGGTTGACGTGGGGGTTGGCGGTGGGGGGGTTGGCGGTGGGCGGGTTGGCGGGGGGGGTTGGCGGGGGGGGGTTGGCGGTGGGGGGGTTGGCGGTGGGGGGGGTTGGCGGTGGCGGTGTTGGCGGGGGGGGGGTTGGCGGTGGGGGGTTGGCGGTGGGCGGGTTGGCGGGGGGGGGTTGGCGGGGGGGGGGGTTGGCGGTGGGGGGTTGGCGGTGGGCGGGTTGCGGGGGGCGGGGGGGGGATTTCGGGGGAGTCAGCGGAGGAGGAGACCGTTGGGCGCCGGTCTTCAGGCGCCACACGTGGGGACAGGGGAAGGAAGAGGGGAAGGGGGGCACGGGGGGAGGAGGGGGGCACGCGAGGCAAATGGAGGGGCAGGGGGGAGAGGGCGACGGGGGGGGGACCGAATGCGAGGCCTGTTGTGTTTTAAGGGATTTTTGTGAACCGCTCTTTTTGTGGAAGCGATAACAAGAGAGCGACGATGATCATCATCAGCGGAGGAATGACGGACCTGGTGTTTTTTTTTCAAGATGCGGCATTTGACAAATAATACTAATGACACTAAGCCTCGCATTTGATAAAGCCCCTTATCGGGTCGTTGGGGCGTCTCAAAGCGCTTCACAGGATTATACGGAGCGAACTGACTGCGTATTCTGCGGGCGAAAGAGTTGCCGCGCACCGGTAATCGGTGGCGCTTTCCGCTCTCTTAACAACAAAAAAGGTGATTTTGAGGGAAACAGGAAGCAGAGCGGCTCAGACTCGATGACGCCATCTGTGTATTTGGCAATATCTATGCTTCGGGCATTTTTTTTTCTAAGAGACATTTTGTTGCATAGAGACTGCATTGTGGTGAAGTATAGTATTGGCTGCAGAGCAAATGGCACCCGTTCGTAGTCAGCGAGTCACCAGCTTTTACCAACACCCGGAATCTCTTCACACCTCTCACTTTTTGGTTCATCGGGATCCCATCCATTCGCTCTAATATCACCAGACAACTTCTGAGTCCCTCTGGACATTCCGGAGCTCTTAAGCAATTTTGTTATTTTTTTTTCGCAGAGCAACTACACGAAGAAATAAAGCAAATGAAACAGTCGGGGAAAGGCTTGGCTTACTCCGAACAGCGCATTTTAATTCAACCTTTTTTTTTTTGGCAGCGAGAGTTTTGAAGCAGTGTATTCTAGATTGCTTTTGACTGCGCTCAATTAAACCTCGGCAGAAATTTCAATGAATGCAGAATATAAATCTATATATATATATACACACACACACACACACTCTGAAAAGTCAGGGTAACACTTAATGTGGATACGAATGGCCGAGACGATGCTATTAATTAAATGAATTCAATTAAAGCCAACTGGTAATTCAGCGGCAGCCTATATCGTGGGTTTGGTTATTAGTTTAGCTCCTATTTTACACTCCAGTATTGTTGTTGAGATGAACTGAGTCCTTGCTGAAAGGATACAGTAAATTAACGACAAAGCGCTCCGGGACGCAACCCTGTGTGAAGGGGAAATCTAAATGCAAGTTGTTGTTTTTGTTTGACATAGCAGTAGCCTCCGTAAGTTGTCAGTTAGGTTCAGCGGGACATTTAAGATTCCATGACACCGTTTAAAAAGAATAGTTTCTTCCGGTGTCTTGATCACTTTATAACAATAGTCCTTATACGTGAGCTTATCACGTCTTCGAACGTCTGAAAGCGCTTCATAGAATATACTGTAAAGTGAATTGACTGTGTATTTTGTGGGCGAATGGTTCTGCATGGAACCTGGTTGGGCGTAAGTTGTTTGCCTACAAAAATACAGTCACTACACTTGGCAGCAATTTTTCGGGAATCGCTTTGAGAAGTTTCAACATCCTCCTTGTCGATCGAGGTCGCCTAACAGAAGAAGCTCGGAAAGACTCTTAAGAAAGAGGGAAATTAGAAAGAAATTCTTTATTTTTATTCAATCGGAGCATTTTAAAATTACAATAACAATCAATTGTAAGAAAAAAAATCATTCTGTTAGAACATCAGCGATTGTAACAGTTGCTCAACATTCTTAAAAGATTTCACACCTATTGAAATCCAAAGTAAAATTATACAGAGAGAGAAACCGACGATATTTAAATCAAAACAGAAATACAGCTTTGGTCATTTTTAAAAAGGCATTAAAATGCATAAAACTTAAAATGCTTTGGAAGAGTAAAACCTACACAAAAAGTCGCCCATTTTATTTTTGCGACACGATACCGAATGCTAAAGAACCGAAAGCTGAGGCACTTTGACTCGGGCACAAGTTAGTGTACTTTTTGCGGGATGTGGTGCAAGATTGCGGGGTTTTGCTTGAAAGATTTCCTTTGGTTCTTTGCTTTAAACTGGACACCAAATTAGACAGTGTGGAGGGGGCATTTTGTAAAGAACCTCCTTCTGAAAATTGCATTGAAAATAGCCATTTCGTTCCAGCCTCTCACAACCCAACACTAACTTCAGTCTTATTTACAAACACTCTCGGAGAACCATTTTGTCGGTTTCGTTCGTGTGCAGTTAATTGGCAGAATGGCACGAACAACAACAACAACAACAACAAGATTTCATTTATAGAGCGCCTTTCACGTCAGGAGGACGTCCCAAGGCGCTGGACAGTTGGGTCGGGGCCCGAGCATTGGGGGGAAATGGTGAGGGGAGGGAAGGGAGGGAGCGAGGAGGGGGTAGAGAGTCGAGAGGGGAGCTGAAGGCACGGTCCAAGAGAAAGGTCTTGAGACCGGCCTTGAAGGAGGAAAGGGAGGAAGCGGCGAAGGCACTGGGGGATAGAGTTCCAGAGCCTCGGGGCTGAAGGTCCGGCCACCGATGATAGGACGGTTGGGGCGGGGGATGTGGAGCAGACCGGAGCCAGAGGAACGGAGGGTACGGGGGGGTAAGTAGGGGAATAGTAGGTCGGAGAGGAAGGAGGGAGCGAGGCCGTGAATGGCCTTGTAGGTGAGGATGAGGAGCTTGAATTCGATCCTCTGGGGGATGGGGAGCCAGTGGAGGCGAGCGAGGGCGAGGGTGGGAGTGACGTGGTCGCGAAGCCTGGTGCGGGACAGTACACGAGCTGCAGAGTTCCGAATGAGAGGAGAGAGAAGACTTGAGGAGCTCGCAGTTCATTATAATGCTGCAGCCGAGAGAGCCAATTCAGCAATTGTAACTTGACTCAGAAGCAATCATACGTGCGCTGGAAAAGCCAAGTCACTCAGTTAAAGTTGCACCGTACAATTAAGTGGATTTTCCAGCAGTGACTGATTTCACAGAGCCCGTCGGAATATTTATACGATGAATAATGGAACAACGGACAACTACGGCCAAGTATTACAGTGGTTTGTGATCCTGTGGTTAGTCTAAAGCTCTAAGAACATCAGATGTGTCCTTGCCCCATCCTCACTACACACTGCCAAGCAATTCAACAGCGAACTCATCCTGTTGGCAGACACTAAACTTTAAGTGCTCATCCTGTTGGCACAGCAGATAAAACAGCCTTGGGCTGGACTATAGCAGAGAGGCACTGTGCAGAATAAAAAAAGAACGATAATATAATAATAATAGTCCCTCATCGTGTCTTCGAAACTTCTCAAACCGCTCAAAGGATGAATGCGTCAGGCAAAAGCGTTGATTATCTTTTCCGCCTTCCAGCAGAAAATATTTGCCAATGCACACAAGATGGAAAGATAGATGCACAGGGCTGTCCCAAGCTAAACTTTGGAATTGAATTCAAAGCAAGTAAATAGGAGGAAAATAAACCTACTGATCGATCGATTGATTGTACTGGAAAAATATATAAGGTATTGCACATAAAGAGAGGGGAAAAAGTACTTCCTAACTTTGCTCTTTCTAACTGTTCTCAGATAAAGCTTTCACACACGCGCTTTGACTTGTGAAACAACCGCAAAGTCCACTCAAGTGAAAAAAAAACGCCGTCCGTGAGCAAAGCACGTTCCACAGTGGGTTTCAAGAACCTTTTTGTACGTTCACGTTTCATGAAAAAAAAAAGACGAGGCAACACTTGAAATAAAGGCCCCGTTTGCCAAGCTTTTGAACTGTAAATTTGGGATCCCTGCAAGTCGTGAACACGTGGGAAACAGTTTGAGGAATCTCTTGAAAGTCCAAGAAGCTTTCCCAGCGCTATTTATAAGGCACCGGGAAACACTGACCACTGTAGGTCAGAGCTTCGATTCGATGGCTTTCTGTGCCCGTGTTATTGCCTTTGAGGTAATGCACCGTCGCACCTCGCAATTTTCAAATCATTCGCCGCCTTTCGGGAAGCAGAAGGGAAAATGAGCACAAAATGTGCACCGGTAGAAAAAGAAAGGTATCCAGCCAAAGCACGATGAACTAGATTTTTTTTATTCAGAAGAATCATAAGCTTGGCATTTCTTACAAATCATATCATCATGCTTTTGCAAACTTTTAACTTGCGACACTTTTAAAATTTGACAGCTCCTAAGTCGTGGAATGTTGACGGTTCCAATCAGAAGGATCTCTCTCTCTCTCTCTCTCGCTCTCTCTCTCTATATATATTTTTTTATTTAAAAACAATTAAAAAGAAACCGGACTAAGCAGAACTTGCTAAACTAAACGAAAGACCTTTCACCTTCACTTTCAAGGGAAAATCGAAGACTGGGAAAGAAAATCATTAAAGTAACATTGAAACTACAGATTCAATCAAAAGGAAAGCTTTACAATGCCGGGCACAAAAGTTAATACGTTATATATTATCTTCCGATACAGGCGTCTGAAATTCCACTCACTCTTATCTCGTAAGACATTTTCGCTCAAAATTTAAAAACTTGGGGAGAATCCTTAAAACCTCAGCGTTAATTAAAATTTTTCTCTAAGGATCAAAAAAACGGCTTCCGGTTTTGAGACAAAAGAAAAAGATCCACTCGACCCGAAATTCAAAGACAAAATAGAGTCCCAGACTATTCGAATTCGAATTTCAAATCTTGATGGAATGCCAACTTTCCACAGTGCCTCGAGGGAATAATGACGGATTTCACCCAGGAAAGGGGTGCAACGCTTTGAAGGTTGAATTTATTTCTGTTGGCAAGAAAACGGACCATCTTCAAACAGGAGTGACAAAGGGCATGTTGAATATACGGGGAACCTTTCCCTACGCAAACACTCGTTCAGTTTCCAGGAACCCGTTTGTTGTTGTCCACTGAATGAATGCCCCGATTAGCCGCTGTTTTTTAATCCACGTTTGTCTTCCCGTCCGCATCGCTAACCCAAAGTCATCAATTCACAACGTTAACCGCATTGGGACGTTCCAACCCTTGGTGGCCGAAGCACCCAAATCAAACGGTTTCAAAGAACTTGGCTCGGGTTTTCTCCCCGCAACGTCGGGCTCAGGAACTATTTCCCGCAATTAACGTCGGCATCAAACGAAACCAATCCCTGCGCAGGTGCAATACCCATATGGGAGGGAAGAGGGCAATGTCGGCACAAACCAAACTTGTCTTTAAATTAAGTGAAAAATAACTTAGTTGGGAGTTTTATTTCGGAAACGAGATGCGTTGAGGGTGGGTGGGTGGGTGATTGGGGTGGGGGGGTGGAGGGGGAGAAGAACTCATTCTTAAAATGGCCGCGGTGTGTTATTTGGGAATCCATTTCCTTGCCGTCTCTGACTGCCTTCCTTGTGAAGCTCAACAGCCAAGATGGGACTTTTGGGAGTGGGTGTTGGTGCTCAAAACTAATTTTAAAAAGAGTGACACTTCAGTACGTTCTGAGACAAATGGACATACTAATAGCTCAGCTCCCCACACCCCCCCCCCTCCGCCATCGCAAGATACTGACACCTCCAGTGACTAGTCACAAGAACCCCCAATATCGAACGGCATTCAACGTTCAACGCTCCCCATCATCTCATGTGGATAACGATACATTTTTTAAGACCGAGACAGTCAGAAAGCTTTTGTTATACTGTATATATGTACAGAGACTGTGTGGCGAAGGGGAAAGGGGAGTAGAAGAGGCAAAGAGGAGCCATGAAGCGGCTCGTAGCATCTGAGATCAAGTAGCCAAACGCAGGTTTCGGTAGCCTGGAGGGTCCCAAACCCTCAAAACCTGCCTGAGACAACGAACCAGGTTTTGTTTTGCAATAAGCGTCACCGCAAGACTTTCCGAGAACTCCGTCGAAATTGTACAAAATTCTAAACGTTTCCTTTCTTCCAGTAGCTTTTCATGTGATGTGCGCCTGAAGCACAAACACAAGGTTATTTACAATGAAACTAGATGCCTCTCCACCACTGACACCCCCAAAGTTCAATCCTCCTCCCTCTCTCTCTCTCTCCACTTTACAAGTATTCCGACTTCTTCTCGTCACTTATGTAATAAGGATTCTCCTGGCCCTGACAGAGGTACGTATATCGAGATGGTTGCTTTCCTTTGAAGGTCTTCAAGCCCTCCGTCTTCTCAGCCTAAAGGAGACAAATTAATGCAGAGTTAAAAGAAATCTCTTCCGTGCATTAACAACAATAACCTGCGCTTGTATAGCTCCCGACACGCAGGGCAGCGTCTCAGAGCGCTTAACAGTGGCGGAGTCTGACTCCGAGCCGGGGGGAGGGAGGGGTAGGAGGTTGACAGCAAACAAGGTCGAAAGGGAAGGTTTTCAGGCGGGACTTGAAAAAGGGGAGGGGGGTGAGGGGGTGATGGCGGAGGGATTGAGGGAGAGCGTTCCAGAGTTTTGGGGCGTAGTGGCTGGATGCGCGACCGCCGATGGTGGAGTGCGCGAGGGACGAGCAGGAGGCCGGTGCCAGTCGAGCAGAGGTGTCGGGTGGTGGATTGGGGGGGGGAGTGAGGAGGTCGGAGAGGTAGGGAGGTGCCAGGGAGTGAAGGGATTTGAAAACTAGTGTGATTAACAACCACAAAATCTGGTCCCTATTTAGTGTTGTCTTGTAATAAAATCTTGAGGCTGTGATGGGAAAGGCAGAAAGGTGGGCATTCCGGAAGGATGAGATCAAATTATAATAATAATAATCCTTGCATTTGATATAGCGCTTTTCACGTCGGGAGGACGTCCCAAAGCGCTTCACAGAATATACTGTAAAGTGAGTTGACTGTATATTTGTGGGCGAACGCGGCAGCCAATGGCGCACAACAATGTCCCACAAACAGTCATAGATTGAAAATGACCAATTTAATTATTGTTTTTGTTTTTTGGAGGGATTATTATTAGGCTCTGTGTGGAGTAAGGAAACTTGCCCAAGGTTTCGCCCTCTGCCTGGGATTGAACTCAGGTCTCTCACTTGCAAAGCGAGTGCTCTAACTACTGAGCTACAGGACTCCACGACATAAAATAAAATTGTCCATCCAAACCAATCCTGTGACCTTGTGAATTCAATACAGCGGTGAGCAAAATTGTCGGAAGTTTCCCATTTGTGTTGAGCTACTTCACTTGGCTTCAACACGCTCAGCAGAAAATATCCCACGCTTCCTCCAAACACCTCAACGGCAAGTTTGGGAGTTTAGTTTTTAACCGAAGGTCTTCATTGACCTGCCGTTCTGCTACCAGGACATCGCTGGAGGAGGCATTTGAGACGTCTCGATGACGTGATAAGGCGCTCTATCAAATGCAAGGATTATTATTATATTTATTTATTGATTATCAAGTGAGCCGATTCCGTGAAACAACCCTGCTCACCTCTCCACACGGACACGAGAGGAAACACTGAGTTGGGCTTCGAAGGTGACTGGCGAGCAAGTCAACCCCAAAGATGGAGAGCAAGGTGTCATCGAGTGAGGATCACCCTTTCCTCTCCCCCGTTCTAACTGTAAAACATTACTCACGGTCCTCCCGCTGTCAGTCAGGCTGTTGGTGCTTCCGTTCTCCTGCATTTCGAGCTGGTGAGACTCCCAGTTCATCGTAACACGGGGGATCTTTGGCACATCTGCTTTAGGCCACATCACGTAGTCCTGTGAGCCACACGAGGAGTTACTTGTACTCTTTTTGCACCTAGTATAAAGGAGTAATTCATAATAATCCTTGCACTTGACACAATTCACTTCACGGTCTATTCTGGAACCGGAGTCAGGGTGAGACATGGCCACAAGAGGTGGGGATTTTTTTTTGTATTTATATATAAAAGGATTTTCAAAACAAGGAGGGAGGGAAGGGAGCTGAGACGGTGCTGGGAATGAGCCGAAATAGGATCGTAGCCTCCTGCACGGACACAGGCAGTACGTCTTGTAGTCGCTGGATGCTTACCAGAGACAAGCAGCGATCAGAACGAACAGGAGCAGCAGACAACCGAGGACGCACGAGATCACCACAACCGCGAGCAAGAAAGCTGGAGAAGAGAAAAACAAATGCTAGGGTGTTCCTTCGACGGTATATTGGCTCAGCGGTTAGAGCCCTCGCCTCGCAACGAGAGACTTGGGTTCGATTCCCGGGCAGGGCGAAACGTTGGGCAAGTTTCCTTACTCCACACGCACGCCTCTGTTTACCTAGCGGTAAGTAGGAACCCGGTTGTTAAGTCAATTGGCGGATCGCTTTTCCCGGGGGGGGAGTAATAATTCCTTCAAAAAAAAANTATAACGATAATGAATTGATTGGTCACTTCAATCCACGACTGTTTGTGGGGGACGCCGCTGTGCGCGATTGGCTTCCGCGTTTCGTCCACAAAATATACAGTCGATTGACTTTACGGACGTCTCGAAGTTGTGATAAGGCGCTGTATCACACGCAAGGACTATCGCCATCATCATTGTATTGAATGGGGCTACAGCCCGACACATTCCGCACAGAGTGAATCAGGCTGCGTTTAACGTCTCAACCGAAAGCGAGGGAGAAGAACCCGGAAGAGAAGAGAAGAACTTACATTCGTTGCAGTTAAATCCTCTGTATCCAAACGGGCACCTGGAATAAAATAATTCAAGAAAAAGATACTTCGCTGATTACTTTGGGCTCTGCACTCTCCCTCTATCCCTCCGCCGTGCCCCTTCCTTCCCCATTTTCAGATCGCACCTGAAGATCCTCCTATTCGACCAGCGCCTAGCGTCACCGACCACCCCCCCCCCCCGGCTCAGAGACCTGCTCCGCCATTGCCAAGCGCTCGGGGACGCTATCCTGCCGGAGGGGGCGCTATATAAATGCAAGTTGTTGTTATTGTTACTTTGCCAACTTACTTTACGCAGATTCCATTCACGAGCTTGAATCCGCTGGTACACGCTGTGGAAACACAAAGAAATTATTATGCTTTATCACTCTACGCGGTCAGTTTGTCGTCGTGAAAAAACATCCGGCAAAACTCGCGTTAAACTGCGTGCGCTTTTGTTTTTCAGAACACTATTATGAAACGACGTGGGGGAAGGGGGTGTTAACCCTTTTCATTACGGTGTTTTTAAACAATTGTCAACCCAGATCAATAGCGTCTAATCAGAGCAGGAAAGGCATCAATTAACGGCTGCGTTGATTTGCCCTCAAAAAATACACAGAAAATCCACTTTATAGTATATTCTGTGCGGCACTTTGAGACGTCTCGAAGACGCGATAAGGCGCTATACCAAATGCATGGATTATTATTGGCCATTAACATTATCTGCCCCTTATTCTGGGTCAAATCTCTGCTTGTTTTACATCGCAAACAGAAGCAGGAGCGGAAATTACCCAAAGCCAAACAAACACCCGGTAACTGAAGCCTTGAGGCCTTCTGTACTCGTGGGACATCTGCCGATCGCAGAAATTAATTTTCTGATTAAAAAGAAAGTGAAACTCCCTCTTTGCACAAAGAATTTCATTAGCGGCTTAAATACACCTCCTCCTCTCTTTCATTCGGGTTTCTGTTGCATTTTACAAGTCACCCACTGCTTCTTTGGGAATTTCAAACACAATTTAAAAACCAACCCTCGCGATTAGGAACTCTCAAGAGACAGATTTGGTTGGAATAATAATAATAATACTGGCGTTTGATCGAGCTCCTTATTATATCTTAGAGACGTCTCAAAGGATTTCACAGGATACACTGTTAAGTGGATTGAGTTTGTATTTTGTGGGTGAGACACGAAAGCCAATTGCGCACAGCGACGTCCCCGCGAACAGCCGTGGATTGAAGTGACAGAATTATTATTATTTTTGGCCCCAATGTCGCTACATCAAAGGGCATGGTTCCAATGTTTGAGTTTCTGCTAACTCTTTGCGGTGGCCTTGCAAGCGATTCGACAGAGCAGAGAAGGCTTGCTTCACCTTTGCAGCTTCGATCAGACGGAGTGAACTTGTAGTAGCCAGGGAGGCAGTCGCAGGAAACCAGTCCATCTTTGTTTTTGCATTTTGTGGTATTAATATCGCAGTAGTTTCTATGACAAATGCTTTCACCTTTTTTTTGGGGGGTGGGAAAGACGAGGAGATATAAAGTTATTGCCGGTCACTTCAAATTCCTTCACTCCCTGGCACCTCCCGTCTCTCCGACCAGCTCACTCCCCAACCCATAACCCGCTGCCTCCGGCCTCTTGCACGTCCACCACCCCCACACACCGCACCCCCCCCACCGCCGTGCCTTCTGCTCCATCATCGGCGGTCGCACTTTCAGCCACTACACCCCGAACTATGGAGCACTCCTCCTCTATCCCTCCGCCTTGCCCCGCTCCTTCCCCATCTTCGGATCGCGCCCGAGGGCCTTCCTCTTCGGCCGTGGCTACGGTCACCTGGGTTACAAGTTATCATCGTACGAGAATTCTGTCTGACAAGAACTTCATGAAGCCGAGTTGCTGCTGGTTTTGTTCGAGTGGAATTTCAAACAGGCAGATTAATTTTGGAAAGAGGAACAATTTATTCGGGACCTCTCTGGCAACAGTTTTCTTCCGAATCTGCAACCCCAAAGCAACGAGTGAGTCATCGCTGGCTAATAATAGTCTTGCTCTGAGCAGACGGAAAGAATGCTACCAAAAGTCTCGAAGAACAAGTGTAGAGAGGGATTCACGCAAAAAAAAAAAAAAAAAAAAAAAAAAAAAAACTTTTCACGGGGATGGGGGAGAATGTTTCCGGGTTCGTTGACTGAACAGATGGTTCACCTGCTTCCTGACATGTCAACGTAAATGCTCTCAAGCACTGTGGGGTGAATCAGTCCTGGATCCGCCGCTGTACTAGAAGTCCGTTACACTTGGGGTCAGACTCCGCCACCGTCAAGCCCTCCGGGACACTACTCTGCGTGAAAGGGCGCTATATAAATGCAAGCTGTTTTTGTCGCTTACCGGAGTAAGTGTCTCCTATCGACAGAGGGCCACAGTCTGTACAGTTCTTAATGAAATTGTTGATCTTTCGATGGATTGAATCTTCTGTGACTTTCGACGCAAGTCCGAATAGGGTGTCCAAATGGACCTCGACGCTTCCCTTCCTGGAGAAAAAGCAAAGCGAGTAAGAAACACAAGTGCGCCGGCAGAAAGATTGTCTCGAAGACGCGATAAGGCGCTATATCAAAGGCAAGGATTATTATTGATTCAACACGTGAGAAGTTAAGCAACTCCCTTTTTTTAACATATAGGGGTTACAGAACAAAGAGTCCCGATTTCCATCTGCATTTCAAGACGTTTGATACAGCGCCTTATCACGTGTTCAAGACGTCTCAAAGTGTCTCACAGGATACCCCGTAAAGTGAAGTGATTGTGTATTTTGTGGGTTTATAATACAAAGCTTAACAGAATACACGTGCATTAGACTTAAAAATCACTAATCCGTTCATTGTTTGGTTAAAGGCAGTCGGTTTAATAAATTACTGGGGCCACTCGAGTGTAACCAGTAAAATATATTTACAATGGCATTGGGTTTTTTTTTAAAAAAAGGACAATGGCCATTTTTTGCACAGAAGAGTATGAACGCACTGTCGTGAACAGGGGAAACAGGGCACGTCGAGGATTATTGTAGCTTTCAGTTGGGTTCAAGTTCAGAATTAGCCACACTCCTGAGGTGCAGTCTTAAATTAAGATCACTTACTCCAACTTCCGTACGATCGACTTCAGGTAGTTAGGCTCATCTGCAAAAATGTTCTTCATCTACACGCCACGGGAGTTTGAGGGAGAGGGAAATAGAGCAGGTTTAACAAGATTAGAAGCGATAACGTCACAGAATATAATACGGACAAAAAAAAACAGGTGTTCATTCATCCACAAGAGGGTCTGTTGATTTCAGACAATACGATTCTTTTTATTGATATTATTGCAACGTTTGATTGACCGAACACAGTAACAAAAAAAATTAAATGGAATTAAATTCCAGGCCATGTCCTGAGGCGCTGGACGTTCAGGGATTTGGGTCCGAGTTGGTGGTTGGGATCAGGAGGGGTTGAGGGTCGGGAGGGTAGGGGTAGGAGGGTGACCGAAGGCGCGGTCGAAGAGGAGGGTCTTGAGATGGGCCTTGAAGGAGAAAAGGGAGGAAGCCTGGTGAAGGGACTGTGGGATGGAGTCCCAGGCGGTGGGATCAGAAAGACTGAAGGCCTGACAGCTGATGGTGGGCTCACATCAGGACTTCCAACGCCTAGTCTAGGTTGACACCTCGGCAAACTAATCACCATTAGAAGTGAAAGCAGATAAAAACTCACCAAATTCTGTATCTTGTTGGCAAGGGAATGAAATTCCTTAGAATTCTTTTGCTTCATCGCCTCGGAGAACTTTTTATTTTTCAAGTGCAAAGTTCCCGGGAAGATTCTGGCTGCAGAAATAATTCGAAGTCTATTTATTATTACATAAAAAGCACAGGTTGAGATATTCCCACCCACCCGCACTACTTGACTGGAATTTCCTGTCTGTGTCACTTTCGTTGAGTTTTTTTTTTAAAAATCATCTTTAGTTTTAGGGTTTCCGTGTTTATTTCTAAAAAAAAAAGGACAACAAAACATCTCTCCCAAAAGGATGATGAGGTAATTCCCAAAGAGAATTGGTTGGTTGCGATGGTAAACGACACCCGATACAAAAATATCGAGTCAGTGGAGACAAGAGCGTACAGGGAGTGAAAGAACAATTGGCTTTGAGTGGACGTCAATGGCTTTATCAATTGGCAACTACTCGGAGGCCAAGTGAAGCATAGTGGACAATTTGTTACCAGGAGACAGCGAGCTGCGTTGGGAGCTCAAATATTTCTGAGCTGGTACGGAAAACATTTGCTGGAGAAAATGTTTGGTTTGGCACAGATTACCACCTCCCCGGGAGTCAGTCTCCAAACGTCCGTCCCAAACTGGTTTAAGCGGAGAAGATCTCATTCCCCCACCTCCCCCGACAAAATACACAGTCTTTGCAATAATCATAATAATACTAATAATAACAACAATCCTCGCATTTGATACAGCCCCTTATCACGTCTTCGAGACGTCTGAAAGCGCTTGACGGAATACGCTGCGAAGTGAATGGACTGTGGGCGAAACGAAACCTCTCGCGAAAGGGTTTATCGTTTTCCAATGGGCAGATTCATCCGTAATGACCAATAATTTCCGCTAGGTGGTGGTGGATTCCACCCGCCTCGGGGGTATCGGGCATCCGATTCCAAACACTAGAGCTTGGAGTCTTCTCGTCTCAAAGTGTTTCTTCGAAGCTTTTAAATAGATAAATTTACTGTACAAATGACTAAAGGTTCTACCGTGTGAAATCCTGACCGCATTCAGTCAGTGAACAGTCTAAGGAAGTGAGCGCAAGTCACCTCCCCGGATTCAATTTATTTGGGATTCAAGAGGAAACCTGTTTCATGGGCATGTTCCAGTACGTGACCTTCTGTCTGCTTGAAGCTCTGGGTATCGTGAAACCCTCTGAGATATTTTCTTATCTAAAGAATGCTATATAATTGCAAGTTGCTGCTGGAAAGATCCTTTCAACTAACAGATGACAACAAAAACAAAAGCATGATAAAGATCCTCGCTTCCCTCTTCGTCATTCGTTCCTCCATTGGCTTATTTTGCACAGAATCCCATCAGGTCACACCTAGATTCACATGACCTGGAGCCTCAGATCGAACCACTTGATCGTTCTCCGTTTCATAACAGGGGGCAAACACAGCAGAACCGTCAGTGTGGACACAAATGTATAACGGTGGTCATGTTTCGGGAAGATCTAAGTTGGGGTCAAGTTTCTGAGTTGAACATCGAGGATTTCTCAAGAGCTTTTGTCTCAGAATTAACTCGGCCCCCAGGTTAGATATGGCCTGCTTTGTGGCAGTTTAGTTATAAGGAGTCTCGCTCTGCTTCCAACCCACTGCAATACAGACTGGTGGATCATGAGACGAAGGAAGGGGAAGATGGGGTAGGAAGGGGTCAAGGCGGAGAGATAGAGGAAGAGTGTTCCAACTTTACAACAGTGATTTGCGCAACGAACGGTAGTGACAAGTTATTGCTTTGGATTATTTTACCTGGTAAGCAGCTGTCGTTTAAGCTGAAGGCAAGACCAGGAGGGCAGATGCAGGTGAACGACAGGTAGAGATTCTGACACTTGCTGTACGGAGGGCAGGTTGTCTTTGCACAGTGATCTGCGAACCCGGAACGAAAGGAACAGTTACAATGGGCCACCGGCGAAATAACAATCAAAGCTCGGAAAAAAGGAATCAAAAGGCGCGTGCAGGGAAATTCACTCTCGGTAACCTCGGATTCTCCGAAATCTAGCCATCGCCTTTATCCTGAATGCGACACAGATCTGAAGAGCCAGGAAATAAGCACTGTTGTCCCGAATAGCACTCGCAACTGTGACTGTTAGAGGCCGGTGAGGTTTAAGGCGAGGTTTGCTCCACACTCTCCGAATGCCTAAACGTCAAATCTGAACCAATTGGTTCAGACACAAGCCACTGATTCAGAAACCCGAGTGCCATGAGCTCACCCACAAAAACCCTATTGATCTGTCGCTATTAACCTGGGCAGTTTAATAACCGAGCATTTTGGCTAAGGTTAAAAAAAAGGAGAGAGATGCACACTGCAATCAAATACAATACAAACACATATCTTGTGGGAGAGGAACCTCGGTTACTGTTTAAGAAGCTGCCGTGTAGCCTAAAACAAAGCGGTTTCCTGAACCGGGAAAGGAATTGGGGCTTTCAAAGCTGCGGTAAACCTCCTAAGTCAGCAATTATTTGCAAAGTGCTTAGAGATGTTCCCTATCGAATGCGAGTTCCCTATCGAACAGTGACGACGGTATTTCAGGCACTAACCAGGTTCCGCTTACATCATTGCCTGGACGAGGGTTAATTTAAAAGGCTTTTTGTTTAATGACGTTTTCCTTCAGATAACAAAGATATTCCTAGAAACAGAAGTTTGTTCCTCTCTTTGATTAACAAGGAATCATAGTGGTAACCACCTGGACCTCTTCCTAATCTAAGAATTGATATAACACTGAGCTTCAGTTTCAGACATTTCCTGGTCTCACGTTACACCAAACCCATTAAAAAAAAGTCAGTATCCGCACTGTTCAAACATATCGCCCCATGAGCTAACGTCTCCTTCCACGTTGCGGAGTTTTAACATCTCCGTGATTGTAACTACCGAGAAAGTCGAAGGTGAACCAGATGGACCTTGATCTTATTTCATCTGGCAATTATTTCGCCAAAACGCTTCTTCCCCGAAACGTTTGGCCGTTCTACCTCTATCGCCAACGCTCAAAGTGGCGAACAGCCCTCCGAGCACGCTGGGCGCGCTCTCAAGCACGACGACGACAACTTGCAATTATACAGCGTTCTTCACGTGGGCAGCTTCTCAGAGAGGGTGCAACATAATTCGACGATATACCAATGCATTCGACCGCAGCAAACAGCAAACAACAACAACATATTATGTTCGAATAGCGCCTTTCACGTCAGGAGGACGTCCCAAAACACGGCTGGGCCTCACCTGCAGGCTGAAGGGTGGTGCTCGAGGACTGGGACACCTTCCCGGGTGAGACGGAAGCGGACGTTTCAGGCCTCGGTGTCACCACCTCACTCGTGTTGGACTCGTTGGTTGCGTTTGCGGGGATCAGAGCCACCATAGGAATGGCGGTGGAGGAAGAATTCGGCAGAAGCACGGTCGCGTTCGCTGACGAACCAGCGGCTGAAGCAGTCACGTTGCTCGTCGCCTCACCTGCGACTGAAACGGGGGTCGTGGTATTGTTAGCGGTGGTGGCATTCTGAAGCGTCGTGTTGTCCTTGGAGGTCACTAAGGAAAACGTCTGATCTGAATGGGTCAGCGTGAAGGTGGGCACCGAGGTGTTCGTTTCACTTGGGGCGGGAGTGTTCGCTTCACTTGGGGCGGGAGTGTTCGCTTCACTTGGGGCGGGAGTGTTCACTTCACTTGGGGTGACAGTTGCGAGGGCGGACGTGCTGAGTGAAGTGTTTGGGCAGGACGTTGAATTGAAGGCTGTTTTGGGTCCCTCCGAAGTATTGCTCCTATCTTCTTGCGGAGCGGGCTTTGTGAGCGTGGTATCCTTGAGCGAGCTCGCCTGAGTCGATTTCGCCTCCTGCGTAGGACTGGAAGTCGAAGGAGTGTCCCCCTCAACCTTGCTCGAGGTTTTCTCGGCAGTTGTCGTAGGCGGTTGTTTGGTCGAATTCTGTGCGACCGCTGCAAGTAGAACAAATACCCCACGTGAGTTTGCAATCTAAAATATTGACGATCAAACTCACGACTTCCACCTTACGTTGAGCGAGTTTCCTTACTCCACACACACACACACACACACACACGCGCCTGTTTTGCGTAGCAGTAAGTAGGAACCCGGTGGTTAGTCGATTGGCTTTTCCGGGGTAATAATCCTTTCGAAAAAAAGTAAAATAATAATAATAAATTGGTCACTCGATCCACGACTGTTTGTGCAGGACGCTGCTGTGCGCAATTGGCTGCCGCGCTTCGCCCAGAAAACATACAGTCAATTCGCTATACAATACATTCGGTGAAACGCTTTGAGACGTCTCGAAGATGTGATAAGGCGCCATATCAAATGCAAGGATTATTATTATTATTATTATTAATCACGTTGTAGTGTCACGAGTGCCGCGGCACATCACGTCACACTGCAATGCTCAATAACATTCGGAAATCAGAACAGAGACCTCCTTGAGGTGAAGGGGAAAGGGTGAGAGCTGAGGGGAGAAGAAATCAAGACCAAGACCATATATCCCAATTGAACCCAGCAGTTCTGGCTGCAAAGTCATTGATCACATTGATCTCATGCGCAAGGTCTCTGCACAGGTGACCGGTTTTCCTTGAAACCACCTTAGAGATACCTTAAAGGGCGGGGGGGTGGGGGGAGAGAGAAACGACAAAAACAAGGTGACCGTGGAATCCATCTCGTCACTGGATTAGCCTCGGCTGACCATGCTCGAGCGAGCAGTTTCGCCGATGCTGAGCAAGCGGTCAGACCTTGAAAATATACAGTCACCCACAAAATATACAGTCCATTCACTTGCGAAGTCCTGGAGCTCAGTGGTTAAGTGGACCTGGGTTTGATTCCTGGGCGGGGCGAAATGTTGGGCAAGTTTCCTTACTCCACACGCCTCTGTTTACCCAGCAGTAAGTAAGGAACCCAGTTGTTAGTCGATTGGCGGATCGCTTTTCCGGGGTAATAGTTCCTTCAAAAAATGATCATAATAATAATTTGGTCACACAATCCACGACTGTTTGTGGGGCCACTGCTGTACGCAATTGGCTGCCGTGTTTCGCCCACAAAAACACACAGTCAATTCACTGTGCAGTATATCCTGTGAAGCGCTTTGAGACGTCTCGAAGACGTGATGAGGCGCTGTGTCACATGCCAGGGTTATTATCATCATTAATATTTCCCTGTCTGAGGGAGTCAGCACCACATAGAGCAAAGCTGAGATCAGAGGTTTCCACCACAAAGCTCAGGTCTAGTAAAAACACCAACCATGCAACATTCACGTCAAGGCTCTTTGTTTGCCTTGTAAAATACAGCCTTTAATAGAATGTCTTTGATGCATTTGATTGATTATACAATTGTCTTACAGCCCCCAGTGTGTGTGTACACAGGGAGCAATGGACTGAGGACCACACAAGTCCTCCCTTAATTATCTTGACCTCTGTAGTTTCGAAGATGGAATACAACTGGAGCCAAGATTAGTCCTAATCATTTTCCCGCTGCATTTCCAGAAACGCCCACTAATTGGGATAATTACTGCCATTCCGGTAGAGATGTTGTGATAGAGCAAAGACATCAACGAGAATGAGGTCCCAAATCCAATTGTATAACTCAAAAAAACAACTAACAGGAAAAACGGTTTGGAAGAATAAATCTCCAAGCAAGCAATCAGCTTGAGAAGCAATGTTGAGCGGTCAGTGCCTGGGGGGGGTGGGGGGGTGGGAGCCTGCGATGTTGGAGACTCCATCCTTTGGCTGAGGTATAGGAACAGAAGGAGGCCATTCAGCCCCTCAAGCCTGTTCTGCCATCCTATTAGATCGTGGCTGATCTGCAGCTCAACTCCAGAAACCCATCTAATCCCGTTCTGGTGGACGTCAAAGATCTCGTGGCATGATTCATCAAGAGAAGGCAGTTTCTCGTGGTGTCCTGGCCGACATCCTCCAGATAAATCGCTTGCGCATTTGTTTTACGGCTGTTTGTGGGTCATTGTTTGTGGAGTCCTGTAGCTCAGTGGTTAGAGCACTCGCTTTGCAAGTGAGAGACCTGAGTTCAATTCCAGGCAGAGGGCCAAACCTTGGGCAAGTTTCCTTACTCCACACAGAGCCTAATGATAATCCCTCCAAACCCAAAACAATAATAAATTGGTCATTTTCAATCTACGACTGTTTGTGGGACATTGCTGTGCGCAATTGGCTGCCGCGTTCGCCCACAAATTTACAGTCAATTCACTTTACAGTGTGTTCTGTGAAGCGCTTTGGGACGTCCTCCCGACGTGAAAAGCGCTATATCAAATGCAAGGATTATTATTATTATTATTGTTGTTGCGGACTTATTAGCCGCCGAGCTTGCCTAAAATTGCACAGTCACTACACTTCAGCACAATTCAGCGCGGAGCGCTTTGAGACGGTTTATTGGCACTGTAACGAACGCAGCGATTATTTGATTAAAGTTTAAAAAACAGGGATTGAACATTTGATGGATTCCCCCAGTCCAGTGCAGTGCAACAACCTTAAGAGACGCACAAGAAAAGGTTCTTTCCCCCCGTAACCATGGTGAAGCGTGTTATCAACATCCGAGGATTAGAAAGGATTCCTAAAAGCAGCCACTGATCCGAACACCGCAATTAAAACGCTCAGAAATGTCGTGGCAAGTCAGCACCCAGCCCGGAGTCGCATTGCTGTAGCAACAAAAGGAGGGTTCAAGCAATTCTTTCAGCAATGGGGGGATGTGGGGTGGGGGGGGGGGTTTGTGGGGGGTGGTCCGGCGTAAACGAGCCAAGATACAGTGACTCCCTCTTCTCTGTCCGAGGTCAGATGGGGAGATGAACGAAGCGGGTGCAGGCCAGTCACAAGAGTGTGCCTGGAGCCAGGCTGGGAGCGATCGGTCATGACACTCAGACTCCAGGGGATTATCTGGAATTCCTGAAATATTTGGGAGCTCGGTCAGGCTTCACTGCCAGCGGGAGGAGTTGCAGCCACCTTCCCCCACTCTCTCTCTCTCTCTCTCTCTCTCTTTCTCTCTCTCTCCACCCCCTCTCCTCTCCCACATTGAACTTTGCGGATGAAAGAACTAGGGAAAGACGTCAGAGGAGCAACTGGCATGAGTGGAACCCGAAGTTTCGCGCTCAAAAGATAAGGTTGCAAAGGACAATTTCGGGACAGATGTCAAGAGGCATTTTGTTGGAAATTCAAGAGAGGAATTAACGACTGGGCTACCAGGGCGGGCGGGTTCGAGTACCAGGAAACTGAGACTCATTTAATCCACTCTTGTCCACTTCTGACTGCCACAGAGGTGTATTTCACAGGAGTTAACGGGAAAATATGGAGCAGATTGTTAAAACACCTAAGTCTGCTGCGGAGCCCTGAAGCATTACGGGCTGTGATCCGGGTAAGAAATCTGTCACAGGAACAGATCGAATCACAACTCTTATCAACTCTCATGCTGGAAACTGCATTTCTGATTACGCCAATTAAAGTTATAGACACGTTGGCACGGACAAAGGTTGTAAACATTACAGAGGCAATTATAGCTTCTAAAAGAGAGGGCTAGGATTACACAAGATTGGTTAGGACGAAGAGGCTCATCGGTCCTTTTGTTGTCATCCTTCCAAGAACTCTCACTCTACCACCCCTCTCCTCCCATCACAGCATCAAGCTGTTCTTCTTAAATGAGTTCAATGTCCTGGCCTCAGCCACCCTTTAACCTTGCTGTTCCAGTCGTCAACTACATTTCTCTGGGTAAAGAAATATTTCTGAGATGTCTCGAAGACGTGATAAGGCGCTGTATCAAATGGACGGATCATTTATTACTATTGTCAAGGGGATAAAATGAGTCTCAGTTTGCACCCTATGTCGTGGCCACCGCAACTATATGCCGCCTTTAGACTGACAAGAACACTTTATAAATCGAGTATGACTTTCAACAGACCTCAAAGGTATTAGGAAATATAGCCCTGCATCCTGTTAGTTTTGCTATTCGCTGACTTGAGCTGTTTTGCCTTGATGAGCGATGATGAGTCAACCCACAGAGAAACAACAAAAGTAAATGTTTAGCCGAAGAATATTCTTGTACTTAATGAACAAACCTTGACAGTATCTCCTGTCATTAACTCCGGGGAGGACTTGGGAGCCCAGAATTCCGCCTGCGAGACTGTTTTAATCTTCAAAATCTCACCCGGTATTACGGAAAATTCTCCAATCCAGTCCTCGTTTGGGGGGGGGGGGGGGAGGAGGGGGGAAACGGTTTCCAAATTAAGACCGATTTTGAGAATTGCCCACAATTCAACGCGATGTTTAACGTTTGAGACAAAACAAGCTCAAGGATAAATTTCAGGCCTCTTGTCGGCTCAAGGATCTGTAAAGGCGTCTCAAAGCGCTTCACAGGATATACTGCAAAGTGGACCGAGAGTGTGTTTTTGCGGGTGAGACTCAGCAGCCCGTTTGCGCACAGCAGTGTCGCGCATTTAGCCATGGAGTGAGTGACTCATTTTATTTAGGGGAATGTTAGCCCGAGAGAGAGAGAGATAGAGAGAGAGAAACTCCTTTCTCTCTTCGAATAGAGTCGCGGGATCTTTAACCTCCCACCTGAACGGGTCCTTCCGAATGGCCGAACCAATGTGAATTTAGTCGCAAGCAACACTATAGTCTTTGGGTTACAAGCACTGTGCCCGGTAAATAATAGCACTAAAGGCTTTGTCCTGTCCCAACACTCAGCTCATCTATGGATCATAGTGCCGTGGCAAGAGACAGAATAATAAATGCAGGGCTTGGATTTAATAGAGTGCCCGATCGTGTTAAGACAGCTCAAAGAGCTTCACGCAAGGATCGGGGAGGGTTGATGGCTGTCAAACCTGGCAGCTAATCTGTGCCAGCCCACGACATCAAACACAGACAGGGAGATGATTGATCGGTTCAATTATTTGAATTATGAGATGGCTCAACAAAGTGATAAGGCCCAATATCAAATGCAACAATTATTATTATTATTATTATTATTATTATTATTATTAACTACCAAACCTGTTGGGTGAACTTGAACGAGGAGGAGATATTGGTCAGGACAATGCTTTGATTACAGGGTCTCCATATCAAAGCAGGGGTATCTCGAAGAGCTTCAAGGGTTGACTGTAAAGTGTAGTGACTGTGCATTTCAGAAGCGAAAGCGACGGGAATATCCTACAAACATCCACAAGGTGAAAGCCCAATTTTATTTGCGGGAGGGTGGTGGAGAATGTCAGCCAGGATGCTTGGAGGGAGAAACTTCCTGTATTTCTCTAACACTTGTTGACCGTACTGTTACCTAGAGAACCTTGGCCGGTAAATGTGGCTTGCATAAAAACAGGAGGGGAATAGTCTGCTTTCTGAACACTGGAGCATGAGGAATGTACCTGACCAGGTGCTTAAATCACTGGAGCACTGCAAACAAGCTCAGCTGACCAGCCTCGGCCAGGATGGAGGGTTCACCGAGCAGTGAGTGCCTTCAAGGGCTGTTGCCTTTCCAGCCTTCAGATCCAGCTTTGACCTGAGAACACCTGAGCGCCTTTTTTCGAAGAGCTTTAAAGCTGCCCTTTGAAAGCCTGTTTCTCAGGCAATCAAACTCCCAGTTAGAAAAACATTAACAGCCCCGTTAACAGGAGAAGACTCCGCACCCTTCTCCCACTCTCAGCCCCACTCCCTCGCCCCCACGTTAAAAAAAAAGACAAGACGAGATCGAGTTTGGTAGGTTGATCGCTGGCGCGCAAATGGGCTGCCGCGTTCTTCTACGAAACACACAGTCACCACGCTTTACAGCGGAATCCCGCCATGAGCTTCGAGACGTCTCAAGGCGCGATATCGAATGCCACGGTTAATATTATTATTATTATTTTTATGGTCAGCCCAGGAAGGCAGAAGTTTTCTGTGAAATTTCAGGCAGTCGAAAGCTGGGTGGGTGGGGTGGGGGGGAAGAGTCTGGGTTCCAGGAACCTCGCACTTCAACCACATTCAAACAAAGTTCCCACTTTCTTTTGAAGGCAGACCTTGTTCTGGAAACCGACCAACAACGGCCGTAGAAATTCGGGTTTCTACGCATGTTCACTTTCCATTAACTTCTCTTAAAATGGACGGCTCAACAGAAAGGCAAAACAATAGGTTTGTGGGTTCCCCCCCCCCCCCCGGTCGGTCGGCCCTTTGTAAAGACTGCAGAGGTAACGTTTCACAACAGCAACGGAAACCTGAAACATCGCCTGTCGCCCGCTCCTCGCGCAGGGTGGAGCTCCAGTGTTTGCTTGTACAGCGCGAGAGATGCAGGGCTTAAAATGCACCCACCCGGGTCGGGAAGGGTTTAAGGGTTTAACACCTGCTGCGTGTTTGACAATGTGGGGTGTTAACACCACGACAGCGATCAGTGACACACAACTGCTCGACGACAGTCCTCCGCTGGGTCTGTAAAGCCCTCACTTCTCTTCACTCCCCATCCAGCAGTGGGAGCACTGACTGCATCGTTGGAGATACTGTCCATCTGGGCGAGAGGTCACATTGAGACCCTCTGTAGCTTAGTGTTCAGGTGGACCCTGTGGATCTCCACGGCCCCGATCAAAAAAAAACCCATCTACAACTGTTTTTTTTTCCCTGGACTCCTATCGGGCTGACAATATCCCCCCTCAGATCAATCGGAAGTGGCTGGGAACACTCAGCAGGTCAAGGCCAGAGTCCGTGGAGAGAGCAAAATCAGTTCACTGTTCGATTCGGTGACCTTTCGTCATCGGCCTGTAAACGTTAACTCATTTCGCTCTCTCCATAGATGCTGCCTGACCCGCCGTGTGCTCCCGGCCACTCCCGATTTTGTTTCAGCTTTCCAGCGTCCGCAGTATTTTGCCTTTTGTGTTTTCGTCGGATAAATCAGTCGCTCACGACATGAGGGGCGATGCTGGGCACGTAAGAACGGTCGTCGTGGTTTGCTGAGCTGGTCAGCGCTCACACTCGGTCTCCGGGAAGCGCTTTGAGACCTTTCACCCTCCCCGAGAATCGCTGTGTGACTGTAGGTGACGGGAGCAGGAAAATTGAATGGCACAATTGCCCTCGAACGTCCAGGGCTGCCACTAAGTATTCACCGCATCACAGATTAGCCACTCGTCAGCTTGTAATACAGTGCTTCGTGTTTGCTTAAAACCCCTTTCCCCCCCCACCACACAAACACAGACCACAAACAACACACAACACTCTTGACAATAATTACGCAAATAGTTAAGTACTATTGATGGAGGCGTTTTGACATTAAAGAATGAAAGTTCTGCCACTCTCTTTTTTACTGATGCAAGTCGCCTTACTACCTTGCCGTTAAGTTTGCTCGACAACTGAGCCCCTTTTTAAGCTCTGTAGCCAGGGGGTAATGAAACGGTTTCGCTTGAAGCGAGCTCACGTTTTTTGTGTTACACAATCTGCGCGGAAGATTGAGCGATGATTCCCCGTAAAAACGTACAGTCTGTGCCGCTCACAGAAGGCGTGTGAGAGGGAGGGGAGCGGCTGTGGTGGCGGAGCGGTTGGGGGGGGGGCGGGGGGGGGTTTGGAAACAGCAGCGTTTAGGCTTTGTGGAGAAACGCTCAACATCAAACCCACAGGGGTCAACCGAGCAGCATTTCAGAGTTTGTAGGTTCGAGAAAATTGGGAGCGTTGGGGGACGGGAGGGTCTAAGGTTTCCGTAGACACTGAATCACACACATTTTGTGTTAAAACATGCACTCTGACATACCTACTCACCCACCCCTGTGATCTCCCGAATGCTGCACCCACTCCCAATTCTATGCTTCTCAACTCACTGCTGCCTCACATCCCCTCCCCACCCCCCCCCCCCCCCCACCACCGGCCCACCATTGAGGGCTGAGATTCCATCCACATTGCCCCCACCCCACCACCCCTCCCCCTTCCAAATCCTCTCCCTAAATCTCTCTGACTCACATCCTCTCTCTCTCTCTGCTTTCAAAACCCTACCACCATGACCAATCTTTCTGTCATCAACCTCCTACCCTCCCCCAACAGCCTCCCCCCCCTTACCCACCCAACACACACACCACACACACATTGTGTTCACACTCATTCTCTCCAAAGCGCTTTGAGACGTTTCCCCTCCCCGAGACACGCTGCGAAAGTGTAGGTTACGCGAACAGGGAATATTGAGCGGCACAATTCCCTACGATTGCCAAGGGTTGACAGTAAGTATTCGCTGCAGCACAGATTGGCCAACACGTCGGTTAAAAAAGGTTAAACTCTATCTGCAGCTGGCGCTTTGTGAGTGACCTTGAGAGTGGCATGAAACATGAGGAAATTAAACAGAAGCCAATTTGCAGTCAAGCAGCACAGGCTCGGTGAAGGCCACGGTGTGGAAGAATGACTGGCCGGTTCCATTACCTGGTTGTCCTGTTTGCCTGTCCTCTTGCGCAGTTTGCAGGTTGGGCCAGACTTCAACATCTACTTCTTGATAACAGCCCCCAGTCCTGTATCCTCAACATCCCTTAAAGTGCTTCGCAGGCAACTAACTGCCTACCATCAAGTGTAGGGATCTGTGTGTTTTGTAAGCAGCTAATTTACAGACCGTGGACCTGACCGATAAACTGAGGGGGGAAACTGATGGTCAGGACATTGGGAGGAACTCTATGAACAGTCACTTGATCTTTGACATCCGCCTGAACAGACAGAAAGGACCTTGGTTTAACGGCTCATCCGAAGGATAGCACTTCCGACTAAGTAGTGCTTTCCTTCCCCCTTTCCCAACGCCCCCCAGTACCACTGCCCACTACCAACAATCCTTGCATTTGATACAGCGCCTTATCACGTCTTCGAGACGTCTCACAAAGCGCTTCACGGGATAGACTGTAAAGTGGAGTGACTCTACATTTTAGTACTGAGCTGGAAGATCAGCCTACGCTCCCGACATGGGCAACCTGTAGCGCTTCTGAGCCCGAGGGCGAGCGTTGCTGACTGAACCAGGCTGACAAGTTGATGCGCCTTTGGCAAAAAAGTGGCAGCTGGGAATAGGTGCAGTTGTTTACCCTCGAGAGCACTAGCTGACGAGGCACAGAGTGTCAGACACACCCAGTGCAAGCAGGTACACGTTAAGACCGCTCATCAAAAAAAAAACTCCATCGACGTGAGAACAATTCGGCCCATCCCTGAACGGACCAATTAAAGTTGTTTTCTTGACTGGGTCTGGGTTTGGAAGCCAGATTTCCGAGGCTTAAGGAAGGCTGGATTTGATGGAATTCACCACAATTTGGCGTCAATATGGTAACCGCGACGTCTTATAAGCGATGGGAGTTTCGGGCCAGTAACAAACCCGAAGTCGTTATGAGTTCTTTTTGCTCCCTGTAAAAACTGGCTTCGATCTCCAACTTGTGAACAAACCCAAATTTTCCGGGTGATAACAGCACCTCACAATCCCCATTCTGCTCCCAGTCTCACAAAGATCATTTGAAGTCAGGACACTATAAACGGGCCCTCGTATAAGTCACAAATGAAACACACACACACACACACACACCACACGGTAATAACAACACCAACAAATTAGATTTACACAGCGCCTTTCACGTTGGGAGGACTTCCCAAGGCGCTGGACGGTCAGGGATTTTGCACCCGAGCTGGGGGGGGGGGTTGGGATCAGGAGGGGATGGAGGGCAGGGAGGATGAGGGAAAGAGGGTGACCGAAGGCACGGTCGCAGAGGAAGGTCTTGAGATGGGCCTTGAAGGAGACGAGGGAGGGGGCCGGGCGAAGGGACTGTGTGATGGAGTTCCAGAGGATGGGGGCAGAAAGGCTGAAGGCTTGACCTTTCCGATGGTGGGGCGGGCCGGGCGGGGGACATGGAGCAGGCCGGAGCACGTGGTCAGACTGACACTGACTCAGAAATGGGGCAGTTTTTCCTCTCGCCCTGCAGCAAACTAACCCCCTCAGCGCAAGCTCCTGCTCACATTCTCCGCCACATACACACACGCTGATCCCGAAAGCAGAACAAGCAGCTGTATGGGAGGCTTCTCTCCTCTCTGGGACCAGCCTAATTTACAGTTAAAACCTCCTGGAGCAAAGCAGGGGCCGAATTTTAACAACCGTCAAAAACAAAACCACAAGAGTTAGCAGCCGACCACATTAAAAGCAACAAACCAATTGCCATGGTCTCCACGCAACAAACAACGGCGGTTGAATCATTGACTTACAAACAAATAACTTGTCAGAATCTGTCTTTCGTCTTTATTAAAAGCATTCCGGACGTTACAAAATTGCCGTGGAAGAGAATTAAAAGTTGCGTTTGAGCCAAAAGCGTCAATCATTGCATTTTTTTTCTCGAAGTTCCTTAACTGCAATGCAACTGCAACAAAGAGAAAGCTTAAAAAAAAAACACCCATGCACACACACACACACAAACACAAGGTACAATCTTATAAGTCCATCTCTTTGGCAAACATCCCACTAGACTGGGCAACTGAAATTGGGCCCAGTGGTTAATTGCTTGAGGTGGTTGAAGGCAGATTGTTTTGGAAATGCAAATTAACGTGGAAATCTGTTTGAATCCGCTTGGGCGAAACTCGGCTTGATCAGATTTCAAACCAACAGAAACTTGAGAAAACATGGCAAGAGGGAATCAGGGGGAGGTTAAAGGTTGGAAACATAGGAACAGGAGGAGACCATTCAGCCCCTCGAGCCTGTACCGCCATTCCACTCGATTATGCTGATCTGTACCTCAACGCATTCACCTGCCTTTGCCCCATATCCCTTGATACCCTGACCTCACAAACATCTCGCCACTCCAGGCTCGAATATTTCAATGAATGCAGCAGCCACAGCCTTTCTGGGGTCTGGGGTTGGGGTTGGGGTTTGGGGGGGGGGGTAGGAAGGTGTTCCAGATTTGTTCCACTACCCTTTGTGCTTCCTGATTTGGAGGGGGCTCTTGTGCGTACAGACCCAGGCACGGTTTTCAAACGGGCAGAAGCATCACGCATTCCGGTCAAACCCCGATTTCCTGGCAGGCAATAAATAAATGTTGCATTCCGTGATCGTATGCAAGTCTCAGTGGCTCAGTGGTAACTGAAGCGTGCCAAATGGAGCTTAGTCACACAGGCTCGCAAAGCTCCCTGGGGCTAGATATTGTCTCAGGAGCTCCAGTGGGTCAGACAATAGACCTGGGTGGGGCAATGTCCCTCCTTATCACATACAGACTGAGGCTTCAGCTCCAGTCTGTGTTGCTGGTCTCCGCAATCCTAAATCATTCCGATCTTATCTTGTTCATCCCCTTTTCACAGTGGTTTCTTCTTATCCCCCGGTCATTAACTCCGCTGGAATTTGTGGGACGTCGATGTGCGCAAATCAGCTGGCTGCCCTGCTTCCACCACCTCCCCACCTCCCCAACACAAAATCACGCAGTCACTACGCTTTACAGTGAAATCCTGTGAAGCGCTTTGAGGCGTCCTCCCGACCAGAAATATCGGATTCAAGAATTTTAAAAAAAAGTTTTATTCCCAAATTTTTATATTAATCAAGCGTTTCTCCAGTTCCCATTTAACCGTGTGTGTGTGTGTGTGTGTGTGTGTGTGTGTGTCTGTGTGTGCTGGAGAGATGCTACAAGGAGATTTATGGTGAAACTAAACTGTGAAGCGTGCATCAGGGATGATCGATCAAGTCATTGAGAGCTTCACTGGAAATATCCCCAATCTCGTCACCAATAAACATTTGCCATTGAACGCAGGTCCAAACCCAATCTGAGAATCACGTGTTCTTGTTTTCCTGCCATTTCTTTGTGATGAAACGTCCCCCCAACCCCTTCCTCTCTCTCCCTCCCTCTTTCTTTCCCTTTCTCTCTCTTTCTCTTTTCTCTCACTCGGCAACTGCCCAACTTCTACTTCTCCCAAATAAACAGCGTGAATCAAACCAGCCTCTCCCGCTCCGAATCCACTTCTGCCTCTGAGCTGCGGTCACGAGAACAAGCCGGGGTACCAGGCAAAATTACCTCCGCACTCGTTCCCACAGCAGAATTCACTGGAACTCACACTCACAACTGGCCAGGGAAGCAGAATGCCTCATTGTGAGGGTCAACGGCTTGTCTCTCTCTGGCCTCTGATGGCAATTGACCCTTTAGTTCGTCCGATCAGGTTTTGAAATAAGAGCAAATTTCCCGCACTGTGTGTGTGTGTGTGTGTGTGTGCGCGTGGGTGGGGGGTGCAACCCCTAACCTTTAAGTCATTTCGTTGCCTTTTCGGGCGGGATGTTAAATAGCCCAGCGGCACTGCTCGAAAAGAGAAGTGAGTTCCTCTTTCCCGGTGTCCCGGCTGATAGTCTTTTAAGATAAAATTGACCACTCCCTTCGTGCCCGTTCGTAGGTCGTTGCTGTGTGCAAATCGGCTGGTGCTTTCGTCCACAATACACGCAGTCACCGCACTTCACTGTAAATTCTGTGAAGCGCTTTGAGACGCAAATGCAAATGAAAGCAGAGCAGCGCACTAACCTCTGTAAACCCATTATAATTCTGAAAAAAATGCCGTTTAACTTCAATTTAATAGGACAAGTGTCCTTACTTCCTCACTGTGGGGGCAACAGTTTTCAAAGGGACTCAACGTGTGTCATTTTTTCAAATAACTGTGAGCATTAAGGTTTTCCCCTTGACGATGAAATGCAACCAAAATAGCCCAGAGCCCTGACTGGCAAAGTCCTGAACAATCCGTCTCCCAATAAAACGTTCAACAAAAAAACACTGAACAGCGACCCATCTACAGTTTAGTGCTGACGCTAAACGAGAGGAGGTTATTGATGTGGCCGATTGAATTCGCTTTGTTAGCACTGAGAGAACAGGGCCAGGCCACTTGTTTACTCACAATTTGCCAATGAAATGAGCAATAGTCCCTCCAAAACCCAAAACAATAATAAATTGGTCATTTTCAATCTACGACTGTTTGTGGGACATTGCTGTGCGCAATTGGCCGCCGCGTTCGCCCACAAATATACAGTCAATTCACTTTACAGTGTGTTCTGTGAAGCGCTTTGGGACGTCCTCCCGACGTGAAAAGCGCTATATCAAATGCAAGGATTATTATTATTGTTATTATTATTGTGCATACAGTATCTAAACATGAATATTGAGGCCCAACTCAGTGATAGAAACATTAAGGCTTCACATGCAAATTATTGTGCAATATAATATATACACGCAGTCACCGCACTTCACTGTGAATTCTGTGAAGCGCTTTGAGACGCAAATGCAAATGAAAGCAGAGCAGCGCACTAACCTCTGTAAACCCATTATAATTCTAAAAAAAATGCCGTTTAACTTCAATTTAATAGGACAAGTGTCCTTACTTCCTCACTATGGGGGCAACAGTATTCAAAGGGACTCAACGTGTGTCAGAGAGAGAGAGAGAGAGAGAGAGCAATTGGCTGCCGCGTTTCGCCCACAAAATACACAGTCGACTCACAATTCCGCGTGTCCCGCGAAGCGCTTTGAGACGTCTCGATGACGTGATAAGGCGCTGTATCAGAGGCCAGGATTATTATTATTATTATTATAATAAATAAAATACCCAGCTACTGGGACGCGTTCGCACATATATAGCGCCTGATGTATACCTGTTTTTTAATGAATAAAAAAAATACAATATATACGATATATATTATAGAGAGAGAGAGAGATAAAACTGGTTGGGTTACTCCACCCAAAGGAGAACCTGACACTCCAATCAAAGTTACACCGACTCTGATGCCCTTGGGTTGCATTTTTGGGCGCGTTTTAAAGAGCCATTGGATTTCACAGTGGATTCACACTGAACAGCGCTGTACAAGTGAAGTCACTTAACTTAACGCTTCAACAACTGCGATCCCCAAGACGTGAGAAGCAATTCAGGGAGAGAGAGAGAGAGAGAGGGAGAGAAAGGCACTAAACAGAAAAATAATTTGGGAGAGGAATTTATATATATATATATAGAGAGAGAGAGAGAGAGAGAGAGAGAAAAGCACTAAACAGAAAAATTATTTGGGAGAGGAATTTATATATATATATATAGAGAGAGAGAGAGAGAGAGAAAGGAACTAAACAGAAAAATAATTTGGGAGAGGAATTTATATATATATATAGAGAGAGAGAAATAAATAAATGTATAATATAAGTACCAAAAAACTTTCTCAAACTTTTTGCTCCAACTTTTTTTCCCCCCAATCAATCAATCAAACTTTCTCTCTCTCTCTCTCTGCTTTTGTCCACAAAAGCTAACGAATAACTAATTAACTC
Organism: Callorhinchus milii; assembly: GCF_018977255.1. Taxonomy (NCBI): domain Eukaryota; kingdom Metazoa; phylum Chordata; class Chondrichthyes; order Chimaeriformes; family Callorhinchidae; genus Callorhinchus; species Callorhinchus milii. Next base: position 8,178,471 of record NW_024704764.1, read on the forward strand.
ATAGCCCTTCTTATTATTATTATTATTTATTATCATTATTATTTTTCTTTTAAAAAAACCCCTTTTTTCCCCCCCTTTTTGGGTGACTTACCGACTGTGACAGTGCTGGAATCCTGGAGTGTCAGAGAACAGCAGAGAAGGCAAACGAGGGAGAAGCAGAAGAGAGTCACTGTGCCTCTGGCCATCCTTCCTGGGTTTTGTTGGGGGGGGGTGGGGGGTGTCTGTGTCTGTGTGTCTGTGGGGGTTTTGGGGGGTGGGTTTGGGGGGGGTTCAAGGTTTGGTGGTTTGTTTTCTGGAGAGCAAAAGGAACGACCACAAACGATTGCAGACTGGATTCGTGAAAGGGGGGAAAAAAAAGGTGTGGGTGGGAAACAAATGGGAAATCCTTTCCCCAAACTTGTTTCTGTGTCTGTCTGTCTGTCTGACTTGTCTGTCTGTCTGTCTGTGTCTGTGTCTGTCTGTCTGTCTGTCTCTGTGTCTGTCTGTGTCTGTCTGTCTGTCTGTGTCTGTCTGTCTCTGTGTCTGTGTCTCTCCTCTTGTCCTCAGGCTCCACACTCAAAGCTCCACTGGCACCATTCACAAGGTGTTGAAATCAACCAGACTGTGTGTGTGTGTGTGTAGGTCTGTGTGTGTGGGGGGGTCTGTGTGTGTGGGTCCGTGTGTGTGTGTGTGTGGGGGGTCTGTGTGTGTGTGTGTAAGTCTGTGTGTGTGTGGGTCCGTGTGTGTGTGTGTGGGTCTGTGTGTGTGTGGGTCTGTGTGTGGGGGTCTCTGTGTGTGTGTGTGTGGGTCCGTGTGTGTAGATCTGTGTATATATGTGTGTGTGGGTATCAGTTTCAGTCAATGTAGCCCTCTGTACACTTCAGACTCCGCCCCTTAAAGGCGTCCGGCCGCCGAAGCCTCCGCCGGGTCCTTTCAAAGCCGCCGCGGACGCACCCTCCCCTTTAACCAGCCGACTCTCTCGCACCCCTTGAATGGCACTGACTGATTCTCTCTCACACACACACACACTCTCTCTCTCTCTGTATGTTCTGCTTCATAACGCCAGCCGTGTTATATAGGGGCTGGTCACAGGCATTTCACATCACTTGTGGATTGCCCTATCACCAGCACCACATGCAAATAACCCCCCCCCCCCCACCCCCCCACACACACACAAACACAACACCGATTTAGCCCAATAAACACCGCCTGATGTATATGGGCATTTTTACATATATATTCATACATATCATCATAAAATACTGTTTCGCGCTGCGGCGCGGTAAAGTCATTCGATGCCCCCGATCAAAATGACTCGAAAGCTGGTGCGAGAGAGAAAGAAAAGACTCCTCCCCCCCCCCCCCCCCACCCCACCTCACCCGCACAAACTTTGCAACCGTCGTTGAAAGGCGTAGAGTTTAAATTAAACTTTGAACCCCTTCTCACTTCATTTTAATAGTCAAGTCTCCTTAAACGATCCGCATTTACGCAGCCACCCCGGCCCCCCCCCCCCCCACCCGCATACTTGACGGTGGCGGAGTAGGACACCGAACTGAGGGGGTGGGGTGGGGTGGGGAGGGGGGTGGGGAGCAGGTGACCGTAGACACGGTCGGAGAGAAAGGTCTTCAGGCGAGATCTGAAGATGGGGAAGGAGAGCGGGGACAAGGCGGAGGGAGATGGAGGGAGAGTGTCCTGGGGTTTCGGAGCGGTGGTTGAAAGTGCTGCACCCTCCCTACAGGGGCAACATAGTTTTAAACTTGAAGCCATAATATAACATACTTTTAAGCTTTAAACCGAATCGTGTTCACAGCCCTCGCATTTCCGTACAGCGCCCCGTATCGTCCAAATCTCAAACTGCCTCGCAGACAAATACTGCAACGTGCAGTGACTGCGTATCTGTGGGCGAAAGGAAGCTCAGCAGCTAATTTGCACGCAGCCACATCACATCAACAGCCATTCGTGAAGCGAATGACCGATTAACACATCTGGGCGTATTGTTGGCCAGGACATTAGCGGGAAACTCCCTTCTCTTTACGAATAGTGTCATGGGATCTTTCGAGAGTTACAAGGAAAGGCAGTTTCATGTCTCATCCAAAGGCATCTTGCTCCCTCCTCTGCTCCTATCCAGTTGCGTTGGTGAGAACCACAATCTATAATAATAATAATCCTCGCATTTGATATAGCGCTTTTCACGTCGGGAGGACGTCTCAAAGCGCTTCACAGAACACACTGTAAAGTGAACTGACTGTATGTTTGTGGGCGAACCCGGCAGCCAATTGCGCACAGCAATGTCCCCACAAACAGTCGTGGATTGAAAATGACCAATTTATTATTGTTTTTGTTTTTAAATCTGATCTGATCTGATCTGATCTGATATGAGAGCTCAAAGTCCAAGCTAAGCCTACAAGAAGTGAGATCTCAGTGTGTGTTATATCGCTCTTAACATCTATGGCACTTCCAATGGGTTAGTGGGTATAGACGTGCTGAGCAACAACAACAACAACAACAACAAGATTCCATTTATAAAGCGCCTTTCACGTCAGGAGGACGTCCCAAGGAGCAGAATGAGCACCTTTGGCCAGACTGCTATAGGTTTGAATCCAGTTAGTTTGCCTGATGCCTTATTAAGGAATCGAGCTTCAAACCATATTGCCTTAACCCGAAAACTCCTTGCAACATTTGGTCTCCGTTCCTAGAAGAAAAGGACACAAGGGAGTCTTGTTATCTGCTGTTATTGGGTGCAGATTGTCCCTAAAAATAGGAATGTCTATTCTCAGGACACCCTTCTCTTCCCCCGTCCCCACCCCCCCAACCACCGGCAATCATTCCTTGTGAGGTTTTAATACAACATATATGTACGTATGTACGTTACACTCTGTTCTGTGGAATGTACAATTTTTGCCTTGGCAGTGGCTGTGTCAAATATGTGTCAAATGTGTACTTCAAACCGTAGGAACAAAGTGTATGACAATGTAAAGAACCAGTGTCAGACTAGCTCAGTCGCCTCCGAGTCAGAAGGTTGTGGGCTCGAGGTTGTGGGCTCCCCTACGTCGGAGATTTTGAGCTCACAGTCTAGGCCGGCGTTCCAGTGCAGTACTGGGGGAAGAGCTGTTTTGTCGGAGGTGCCGTCTGTCGATGAGACCGTAAAACAGAGCCATTAAAGATCGCAAGGCACTATTCAAAAGAGAAGGGAGTTTCTCCCGCTGTCCTGCCCGGTAATCCTCCGTTTACTTCCTGGCTGTGTGTGGGACCTTGTTCTTTAAGATGTTCTGTAGAGGGCCACTCTAAACACTCTGTCAAATGCAAGGATTATTATTATTATTATTAATAATAAATCACTGGGACATAAGCTGGTGCAGTTTTCATACCTGTTATTGGTGGAGGAGGTTATACTTGGTTGTACTTAAAGGATCCCAGACTTTTACACACAGACAGAGGCCATTCAGACCACGGTGCCCAAACCCTTGCCTAAACCTTCTCTGAAACCGCTCAGTCCCACTCCTCCTCCCTCCCCCCACTCCCACTGCACCCTTTTATACTTTTCCTTTGTAAATATTGGTCCGATTCCCTCTTAAAAGTTATTATACAGTCTGCTCAGGACTGTTCAATCTCCTAACAAATCGTGGAGTCCTGTAGCTCAGTGGTTAGAGCACTCACTTTGCAAGTGAGAGACCTGAGTTCAATTCCAGGCAGAGGGCGAAACCTCGGGCAAGTTTCCTTACTCCACACAGAGCCTAATAATAATCCCTCCAAAACAAACAATAATAAATTGGTCATTTTCAATCTACGACTGTTTGTGGGACATTGCTGTGCGCAATTGGCTGCCGCGTTCGCCCACAAATATACAGTCAATTCACTTTACAGTGTGTTCTGTGAAGCGCTTTGGGACGTCCTCCCGACGTGAAAAGCGCTATATCAAATGCAAGGATTATTATTAACCCTCCGTAATTGTTACCTGGAGAATCAATCAAATAAGAGACTATAGTCAGTACAAGTCATAAAAGCTTTTAAAGCCGCGTTTACTTGAATTTTCGGGGAACTGCATTCTGATCTGTGGCGTTCCATTAGAAACGCCTCACTTTTGTTTCCGAGTGCGCTTATAACAGTCAGCGTTGGCTCAATACAGTCGGAGAAATTTACAGCACAGTCCATTGACAGCACAGACCATTCGGTCATCGTGTCTGTGCGGGCTCTTTTAAGAGCGATCTTTTCAAAGTTTCAGGATTCTCCATTGACTTCGGAAGGAATTACGATAATAATAATAATAATAATAATTTTTGCATTTTATGTAGTGCTTTTCACATCTTCTAGAAGTCTCAAAGCACTTCACAGAATATACTCTCTACCTTAAAGTGAATTGACTGTATGTTTGAGGGTGAAATTATCAGCCCCAAGAGTGTGAAAATACTATAAATATATATATATATAGTATGAATGTTGTTGGCTCTTAGAACCTGTGGATAGTCCTTTGTTACAAATGGCCTTTATTACGCTAAAAATAATAATCCACTTGTTACAGCTCTACAATGGGATTTCTCATTGTGACGTCTCAATATCCCCAAATGCTTTTTAAGCTCCGAAACTGAGGCAGGTGTTGTAACAGCCGAAAGCAGGAATTCTCACTATCTCAGTGACCTTGTGTGTCTTTCACTATACGTGTTCCAGGTGCTAACCGGGCTCCCCTATCAGCCAGGCGGTCCTTCCGCCTCTCTGCCCCCACCCTCTGTAACTTCTCCGTCTCCACCCCCTCCATTGCCTCCTTCAAGGCCCATCTCAAGACCTTCCTTTTCGACCTTTTGTGCCTTTGAGATTTTTCCTCCTCCGCACCAATCATTTGCTCTCCACCTCTCTCTGATCCTAACCCGCAGCTTGGATGCAAACTCCTCAATGCCCAGCAGCGCCTTGCGACATCCTCCCGACACATAAAGCACTACATAAATGCAATTTGTTGTTGTTTTTGCGCTCGTTGTTGTTGTTAAGTCCCTGACTTCTTCCCAATTGATCAGCTTCAAAGCAAAGTCAGCCTTTCTTCCAACTCTTAAGGCACAAATTCCGCGCCCCTCCCCGGGTCTAGATTTACTGTGTTTACGCAGCGTTTTCAGAGGCTCCAGGAATTCGGCAAACAAACACTTAAACCGCGGCCTTAAGTTTTGAAGCCACTTTTCTGTGAGTTCTTTTAAAACCGAATTCAACAACGTTGACAGCATCGCGGAGCGCGAAGCCGAGCCGAGCCGGGTCGAACAGGGTCGGTCTTCAGCCACGATCTGAAGATGGGGGAGGAAGGGGCAAGGCAGAGGGATAAGAGGGAGGGTGTTCCGGAGTTTCGGGGCGCAGTGGCTGAAAGCGCAGGCCACCGATGGTGGACTCGTGGGACGGGCAGGAGGCCTGAGCCAGTCACGAGGAGCCAGATTCACAAGGGGGTGGTGGTGGGGGGGGGGTTCCTAAACCGGATCGGCTTAAAGTTTCCGGGTAATAACTGCTGCTGACCTCGAGGGTGAGTAACATTGGATGACTGACTCCTAATCGTTGATTGAATGGCAAGGTTCCGAAACGAGATATTATTTACAAGTAACCATGGGAGCCGTTCGTGGCAGAGAATAACGCAGTGAGGCCAACGCAATCGACAGTGGAAGTGTGTCATGGACCATATGTGTAGACAGAGAGAGAGAGAGAGAGAGAGAGACCATCTGTGTCTCGTGACCACTGATCATCAAATCCCAAGACCTGACCTTTGGAATCAACCTTCTAGACGTGGAGTCCACTTGTCCACAAAGAACACCTCTCCCTAAAGGTGACAATCCTGGATGTTTTTTTTTTGCTGCATGGTTCCCCAATTATTTTTAACAAAAAAAAATAATAATTTGGTCACTTCAACCCACGAGTGTTTGTGGGGAGGCCCGCTGGGCGCAATTGGCTGCCGCGTTTGGCCCACAAAACACACGGCCGCTCTGCTTTACGGCGTATCCTGCGAAGCGCTTTGAGACGTCTCGAAGACCCGCTAAGGCGCTGTATCAAATGCGAGGTTTGTCATTATTGCTGGTGGTTGCGCGCTGGGTTTGTGTTTTGCCCGCGGGACTTGATTTTGAAAGACGAAGCCCTAACACACTTGGGGCGGAACTTGTTTGGCTTGTTGGACGTTGCTTTGTGTCGCGTCTCCCATCGAGCCTCTACACGGTGATCTCATTTCATTCTATTTATCCCCGGGCGTGAAGAAACAGCGTTCAGGAACTTACGTCATATTTTTCGAAAGGCCCGTTTAAGCTTCTAAAGGATTGCCCCAGGCAGTGTAACACGATTAGGGCTTTTGATTTAGATTCCGACTCTTAACAATCGACGAAAATTAGGTCAATTTCACGTGCTGTAACTCACTGCTGGTATTTTCTGCTGAGGAATGGTGACCTGCCCCCCCCTCGTGATGAATTCTACTTTGATCACGGCCTAAAGTACAGCAAGCAGGTCTTGTATATTCCGATCGTCCAATTATTTTCAATTAATTCCGTTGCAAATCAGAGCTGAATTCACTGGGGAAAAACGAGTCCAATGCCTTGGACATCCTCCAACATGAAAAGCGTTGTATAAATGTAAATCTGTTGAGGTATATTTGGGAATAATAAGAATCCTTGTGTTTGACGGATCGCCCTATCAAGTCAAAATGCCATCAAGGAGCTTTGTAGAGTACTTTTTTTCTAGAAACATAGTGACTGTGAGTTTAAAACAGCAGCAAATTTTCGCACGCGAGTGTCCCACAAACAGCCGAGAAGTGAATGATCACTTTTGTTTTGTAATCCGAGGGATTGCTTGCTAGGAAACGGGGAGAAACTCCCTTCCCGAATAGTATCTTTAACATTCAGCTAAACAGGCGTCTCGGTTTAAACGCCTCACCCGAAGGAGAGCGCCTACGTGCAATGCAGCGCTCCCCCATTACCCCACGGGAAGTGTGATCTCAAAGTCCAGGTAAGGATTGAACCCACAACCTTCTGATTCAGAGGCGATCGATCGATCGATCGATTGTTCTGCACCTACTCAGCCCACGCAATTACTTCTTTTTTCATACATCCTACATTTTGCCTTTTCGTTTCACGCTCCGCAAGAGCTCCGAAGACTTGAATCGGAAGTCGTTCTCGTGCCCGGGAACTCTCTTGTGGTGATCAAGTCTCAAACTCTTGCCAGCCAACGGTTTGTAGATCCATCAAAACCCGTCCCGGGCCTCGCTGGACCATTTGGACCCAATGTCTGAGCGTTGCGGAAACGTCTGGAGTTTTTTTTTCTCTACCCTTATGTTTTTTTTAACCTGTTAATCTGCAGAAGTTTCCCGAAAGTCACAGCCCCTCACAGCTTCCCGCCCTCGTACTCTCCTCTCGCACTGCACGCAGTCAGAGCTGTCCTGCCCGTACAGTATGTGCCAGTTAATGGGTGACTTGCTAATGAGAACATGGCTCTAACAGGGAACGTGAAGCAGGGATCAGGTATTATTGAATGAATGTTGCTGTGTAGACTCAGATCTCAGTCACCCTTTCGTTGATAACTAGTCTGAACTCCCCTCGCCCTCCCCTCCCCTCCGCTGAACACCCCTCACCACAGTCACTACACTTCACAGTCTATCCCGTGAAGTGCTTTGAGACATCTCGACGACGTGATAAGGCGCTATACCAAGTTCAAGGATTATTATTATTATTATTATTAATTAAAATGACTTTTCAAGACAGGTTTTGTCTGGAGGAAGCTTCACTGAATTGGTGGCTAAAAATAACAGCAAGGTATTGTGTAACTCCCCCTATTGTCACACAAAGGACTCTAACTTCTTTTATCCCCTAGTTGGTTTATGACGTAAAGGATGCTTCTCAAAGGAGGGTTTCTTGCGTACTTTCCATCTCAGACACATGGTACTCCTTATTCTCGCCATGTTTGTTTAATGGGAGCAATCTGATAACGGGAATGTTTGGCTTTCCAGCAGCCCTTAACATTGCGTTTAAAATAAAAAGAAGAGAACAAACAAGATATTTAAATGGCACGTTCCGTGATGGCTTTGAAGTTGAACTTGGACACTTTGTACCACAAGTAAATTTACCAACCTCCTACTGGCTCGACTGTGTCCCTCCTGGAGGCATTACTGTGTCCCGTGACACTGAGGGGTAAGGCTGGTAGATTCTTTAACCCGTTTCTTGTGTGGAACTCACCAACGGGAATGGGTTAATAAGCGACCGACCGCAAGTCTTGACCCACGAGGATTTTTTTGGTCATCTTCCTTCCTCCACACCACTCCCACCACCCCCTCTCTCCTTCCTAAAGACTCTGCTGCCATTTGCTGTCTATGTTCACAACTGTTGTGCTGCCACATTTGGTGCCATCTATGCTCCCCAATAAAAAAAACTTGCCTGAAATTCTAATTAGTCTTACACTCGAGACCGTTGGGCCGCAAAGTTGATGACTGCTTATGGTTATGGAAAGTTCAGCCTTCGTTTACAAAAATGATAATAATTCGATCACTTGAATCCACGTCTGTTTGTGGGAGACGCTGCTGTGCGCAATTGCCTACCGCGTTTCGTCCACAAAATACACAGTCACTCCACTTTGCAGTGTATCCTGTGAAAGCGCTTTGAGACCTCTCGAAGCCGTGATAAGGCGCTGTATGAAATGCGACGATTATTATTATTATTATTCGTTTGGAACTGCAGAGAGCGCGTGTGTGAGAGTGAGTGAGGGAGGTAGAGAGAGAGAGAGAAACCTCCAACAGCTTACGAATGAACACAGAAATGAATACATTTTCCACCAGTCTGCGCCGCCTGAAAAACTTGCAATGAAACGGACTCGCGGGCTAAGGCCAGGTTGAATTTCGGGGCTCGGGAGAGGAGGTGGAGCGAATGCAAGGTGAGAAAGCGGCCATACTGAATGAGACCTCAGGCAAGCACTTAATCCATGCTGTAATTAAGAAGCAAATGACATTATATGTACACATTACAGTTCCTTGGGTTTTATTTGTGATGCTAACAATTATGATGGAAGCACTGACGAAAAGGACATTGAAGGTTAATGGTGTTTAATGATCGGTTTATGGTGGCTCTGCGATGTTTAACCAATTTCCTTTACGTCTGCTGACACAGCCTTAACTACCTGTTTATAGTAGTCATCACAAGCTGCCAACAATTAATTCTGTGTGAAGGGCAGTAAAAATGGACGATGAAAAGCCCATTTTGCTAAATGACCAAAAGTCGTTTCACTTTATAATAATATTAATAGTGCTCCTCACGTTTGATATAAGCCCCTTATCACATCGTTGAGACTTCAGCTAATCGCGCACAGCAGTGTCCCACAAACAGTCGTGGATTGAGTGACCAGATTAGAACTATTTTATTCATGTGTTGAATAAATTGCAATTCGAATCAAGTCACCAGAGTCCATTTTTTTTAAAAAACAATTTTTTAAAAAAAAATGTCCAGCCCTCAAAGTCAGTGCTTGTGCTTTTCTTTGATGTTCTGCCGTTTTACCTTGACGTTTTGTAATTGAGCTGCAACTGAAGCATTTGCTGAGCAGTTTAACCAGGATTGCCGGCACACAGGCTCTGTTAACTGGAACGATGAGGCGAATGTATTTTCTTCTTCTTCGCTCCGCGCGAACCAAGGCCTTGTGTGATTTTGCTAACTTTTATTTCGTTCGAGGGCCTTTCACTGCGAGCTCTGGCCTAGAAAGGCTATCCGTTCGAGACTGCAGCTTGTGAGTTTGAGCCAGGCCGACACCCGAATAATAATAATAATAATCTTTGCATTCGATATAGCGCTTTTCACGTCGGGAGGACGTCCCAAAGCGCTTCACAGAACACACTGTAAAGTGAATTGACTGTATATTTGTGGGCGAACGCGGCAGCCAATTGCGCACAGCAATGTCCCACAAACAGTCGTAGACTGAAAATGACCAATTTATTATTGTTTTTGGTTTTGGAGGATTATTATTAGGCTCTGTGTGGAGTAAGGAAACTTGCCCAAGGTTTCGCCCTCTGCCTGGAATTGAACTCAGGTCTCTCGTTTGCAAAGCGAGTGCTCTAACCACTGAGCTACAGGACTCCACGAATAGCGTATAGAAGGAGGCCATTCAAGCCCCTCGAGCCTGTTCCGCCATTCTATTAGATCATGGCTGATCTGTACCTCAACCCCAATTGCTCGCCCTTGCCCCGTATCCCTTTAATACCCTGAAAATAACAAACACCTATCCACCTCCGCCTGCAGAACGGTAAACACCCAGAGTTGTTATGCTCACCAGCCCTGTATTTAGTTTTGTGGTTGCTAAAGGAATCGTGGGAAAACACACACAATTATAGCTGGAATAAAAGCCACCCATCACTGCCGTTCTGCACTTAGCTCTTCAATTATTGCCTTCTTTATTGCAGTAATCCAGCAAACAAGGTTACTGCCGATCCCAGCTCCTGTGAAGTGCGTTAGTTGTGGGATGGGTTCGCAATCCTCTCTCTCGCTCTCTTTTTTTTCCTTAAAAAAAAACCCTGTCCCTTCATTGCGAACAGGTTACGGGCTTCTGAACGCTATACCCCTCACCGCTTTGAAGGAGGCAGTTGAAGTGGCACATTGTGTTCCCTGACCCGAAGCCTCTCTGTAAATGATCCATCAGGGGCTCAGCAAAGGGAAGTGTGTTGTTGTTGTGTCGTTTTTCCAGCTGAAAGGCCCATTAATCGAGCCCCGCGTTTGACTGATCAAGTCCCAGGACAGCCCGACGCCGAATCATCTCCACAGCGTTGCGAAGCAGTGGGTTAGATCGTGGGCTGTCGGTCAGACGATGCTTCAGAAACTCGAGAGATTTTCACCTCAAAGTATAAACTGTTGGTCGAGCACCTCCCTGGAGCCCAAAACACGGGATGGAGGAAGTATCCCCAGAACAATAATAATCCTCGCATTTAAGATAGCGCCTTATCATGTCGTCGAGACGTTTCAAAGTGCTTCGCAGAATGCGTACTTGTTGGGCGAAACGCGGCAGCCAATTGCGCACAGCAGTGTCCCGCAAACAGTCGTGGATCGATTGACCAATTTTTTTTATTTTGGAAGAATTATTACCCCCTGAAAGTAATCCACCAATCGACTAACAACCAGCTTCCTATTTACTGCGCGTGGTGGAGTGAGGAAACTCGCCTAAGGTTTCACCATTTTCAGGTATAGAATAATTAAAAGTAATCCTTGCGTTTGGTACAGTGCCTTTCACACCAGGACGAGTCCTCACTGGAAAAGCGCTTCGCTGAGGAGGTACTGTAAAGTGCAGTGACTGTGTAATCCAAAGCAAAACACAGCAGCTCACGTGGGCAATGTTCCACAAAAGTACCGTGAAGCAAATGACCAATTTTATCTGGGGTGTTATCAAGTCAGGAGAGAAACTCTCTTCTCTTTTCGAACAGCTTCACAGGATCTTTAAACGTTCAACTCGGGTTTGAAGGACTTCACGGCGATCAATACACCTGTCTTACAGGTAATGAACAGAGACAGCCCATAGGACTAAACGTACCCTTCCTGTCAAGCCCCACTGATGAACATTTAGGTGATAGATATGAGTTGAGGATCAGATCGTTTCCTGGCAATCTTTTTTTCGCCCCAAAGTCAGCACCTGTGGAGCTACATTTGCATTTGACACAGCACCTCGTCAATTCATCGGGAAGTCCCAAAGCCCTCGACAGGATTTTTACTGCGAATTACAGTGACTGGGAACCTTGTTGGCAAATTTTGTGAAGGGTTTCAAAAGGCAATCAGTCAAATTCCTAGAAATTAAAGGGATTATTCAGATTTAATGGATGATAGAGAAGGTATCTTTCAGGAAGTTGGATAGGTAGTTTGATAGTCTACCGTTGGGTGAAACGGTTACTGATCAACGATAATCCTTGCATTTGCAAAGTAACAGAAGCGTCTTATCATGTCATCGAGATGTTTCACAGCGCTTTCACAGGGCTGTGAAACACTATTTTGCAGTATTTTCTACTGTAAAATAGTGCGACTGTGTATTTTGTGGGCAAACATGGAAGCCAATTTGCAAGGTCCCACAAACAGCCATGGGGTGAGTGCCCGATTTTATTTGGGAGGGGGAATTGTTGGTCAGGACACCGGGATAAACTCCCTTCTCTCGTTTGACTTTACTGAGGTAACTATAGGGTAATGATTGTGTTTTTTTTTTTCAGATTCCCTGTGATAATTTCACGTAATGGAACTTTCAGTGTTTACTCCATAACAAGCAACAGTCTCCAATCAGGAATTGCAAAAGTCAACACTGGGTAAAACATTATCGTAGGTTAACAAGCCATAATGAGACCTTTGTTAGTTTACTTACGCATAGTATATAAAATTAAATACCAGTTGGTCTGACATGGAAATAAAATGGAATTAAATCTGATATGGTCCGTGTGATTCAATTCTCCCCAACCAACACTTTTTCTTTAAGCAGAGGGTACAGTAAAGTTCATCTTCATTAATCTGACAACTCCCCCCTCTCTCCAGTTCGGCATTTGTTCTGCCAACGTAAAGCGCTCTGGGACGCTACCCTGCATGAGGGGCGCTATATAAATGCAAGTTATTGTTGTTAAAATTCAAGGGGCAATTGGTATTATTAATAATATTATTAAGGATGAGGACATTCTCAGATAAAGGAACCCACAGCATGTTTGTTACACGTGTTAATTAGTTTCGGCTCAGGGAGAATTAGAGGCAAATAATCTCAATCGGGATATGGTTTCACGTATATGAATAGAGTCGAGATACAAAGACCTCTCCAGCTACAAACACAATCCAAACACTTGACTGTTCCTCGGCTCAGCCGCTTCGTAGGCAATCCTTAACCAAAGTTTCCCTCTACCCGATGAGAATTAGCAGCGCAAGACAAAGGGTGCAAGCATTTGGACGGGGGTCAACAGCTCCAAACCGAGTCTTAAAATTACTGGCGGAAGTATAACTCGAGAAGGGATCTCAATTTGCACTTGACCCGTTACCCGATCCGTTGAAATTAAAAACTTGTCTTATGGCAAGTCATTATTCTGCTGCACACTCATCACTCCCTACAAGTAACAAAAGTATTAAATGTTCTCACGTCCACCAAACGGAGCCCCAGCTATCGTAAAGTCAGTCACCTCTCTTGCGGAAATGTTGAATGACAATTTTTTTTTGAAAAAAATAAATCATCTCGGAATGTTTTATTGCCAATAATATCCGGTCACCACGAGGTTGGTGGTCGTAGGGACTTGATTTGGGTAAAGAAGGCTCTTCGGCCCATTTGATCTCATCCTTGCCTGCCGTCCTCCCATCACAGCATCAAGTTGTTGGCAAACCCTGTTCCAGTCGTTAACAACCCTCTGGGTAAAGAAGGACTTCCTGGTGTCTGACCTGAAATTGCTCTTTGCGACTCCAAACCGGTGTCCGCTTGTTTCTACTGCCTTTACTTTCTGAATCGCATTTGAACTGGCGCACGCCTCTACCAGGTCCTCCCTTTAAAATGGGCCTTCGACCCAATAACATCGGGATCTATTTTGCGGCATTTCCTAACAGGTTTGCCCAGGAAGGTAATCTGAGTCAGCTATTTGCGTAGCAGAAGTCCCGCACGTATTGGGAAGTTTCACAGAGATCTTTGTTAAACAATCACGTTCCGAAATACCTCTAATTTGACCTGATTACAGAGCTGTTAGGTTCCAGACTTACAAACTGGCCCCTCAGCGAGTTCACACAATAGCTGTTTAATGCAGGTGTGTTTACAGTAAAGACGGCCCTTATTGTGGGTCGATGAACAATGTGTAAAGCTGGACTATTAGTTACTACTATTACAGGACTATTGACACTGGATTCACTCAGCTAATATTTACAGCGTTTAAAGCGTCACTTATAATGAATTATGCCATCAGTCAAGATAAAGCAAACCTGTCTGTGAAGGACTATTTATCTACCAATTAATTACTCGTTGCATTGAGCCAGTTTATATTCAGCAATCCTGATACAAACGAACTGGATTTCACAGAATCAGGCCTTTTTTTTTTTTTGAAAAGACAACCAGTTTCCATTATAAATGTACTCAAACCAATTGCCGTGCTGTTGTTTTAGCTTTGAATGGTTTTAGTAGATGGGGGCAAAAGGGAGGTCAGGTCCATTCTAACACACGGGTTGTTCAACGTGCAGTCAGGCTGGTTCAGTTGGTAGTTCTCTTACCTCTGGTCGGAAGCCAGACGAGACCTTGTTTTTTATCATCTCAGCGGAGGAATATCAAATGCATTGTTCGCTCGGTACCGCTCTGGAGTGCGGGGTCTATATCACAAGTGTGGGGAACTTACCTGGACTCGACGCAGCTGGTGATTGATCAAAATAGTGAATCAAGTTCCAAGAACACCATAATCGTTTATGTTGGATGTCAAAACGCCTCAAAGCGCTCCACAGGATTTGCTGCAGTTGGGGATAGTATTTGTAGGCGAGCGAGTACATTGAGAAAGTACTCCGCCCCCAATTTGATATTCTATAATCGAATAATAATAANCTTTGCATTTGATATTGTACCTTATCACGTCACTGAGTCGTCTCAAAGCGCTGCACAGGGGATACTGTAAAAACGCATCACCCACAAAATATTTTAACTAAGTAGTTAAAAGTCTGATACTGATATAAAGCCACAGATTACTGACACGAGCCAGAAAAATCACGGTTGAAATTTAGTCAAATTGTTTTTGAGTTACTTGTGCATTCCAAGTCTCTGCACTGTTCACAGCCAGACGCTAGAATCATATAATCATAGGGTCCCGCGAAAAGAAAAGAGAGAGGACTGAAGATTAATGAAGAGATTTCTCCCCCTTCAGTGAATGAAACCGGACGATTCTTTGCTGACGATTTACCGCGTTGGCTACACAGCAACATCTAGTGGTGGAGGTGAATATCGGATCTGGGTGAGGAAATCTGTTCACATCAACATTTTGGCAAACTGATCCCAAAGGGACGTAGCACAGTCTAATTCGATCAGCTTCAGAGCTAAGTTAACGATCGAGACTTCAACCGGAATCTCACCCACAAAATACGCAAGTCAAATCGCGTGACAGTACACCCGCGAAGCTCTTTTGAGAGGTCTCAAAGATGTGAATGAGGCGCTATATCAAATGCAATTATTATTATTATTATTATGGGTATTTGCCTACAAACATACACTTTATAATAAATCCTGTGGAAACCTTTCAGACTTGACTCTGCGAACGCCGCTATACCAAATACACAGATTGGTTATTATTGGCTGTCACCCAAGTTAAAAATAATAATAACCCTTGCATTGGTATAGCGCTTATTGCGTCTTCTAGACGTCTCAAAACGCTTCACGGAATAGACTGCAAAAGTGAATTGACCGTGTATTTGTGGGTAAAATTAATTTTAAATCAAATTAAAATTAAATAAAATTATTTTATGAATTATGGATAATCTTCCGAGTGGCTTCCACGGTAGTAAACATAATTGCCCAGTTATGAGGTCATCTATTTCCTTTGCAATGGATGGTTGACCCTTCATTCTTCCAGGCACCTTTCAAAGGTTTCCTCCTGGAACCATCATCGTTTGGTGGTGGTGCAGAAGAAACTCCCTTCAAGTCAAGTCACAGACGGTTCAGGGTGACCACAAGGTCCTGTTACCCCCTGTAATGAACGCAAGTACTTCTCAATACAATTATCACCATTCTTCCATGCGTTTCAGTTGTTGGGTCGGCGCACTGTCGGAAAAAAACCACACACACACACACGCACACACCACGGGGAGTAACAGGACTTTGTGGACACTGTGCAGAGACTGTGAGTCGCATAACAATGGTCGGGCGGGCGATGAAAGAGATAATCCTGGGTTGATGCTGCTCGACCACCACAGCAGCGGCAACAGAAACAAATTAACAGGCGAAAAGAGTAAGGTTGTATACACCAGCTGGGATGGACAGTCCCTGCAAAGCAGGAACACAGAGTTCACATCCCATTAGAGTAGGCAACGGAGGCCCCCAATTGGTCATAAAGTTTCCCATTTCCAATCAAAAGACCCAACACACACAAAAAGGAAGAACATCTGAAGGCCCCGTTGTTACAGCTTCGCGACAGACTCCAAAAAAAGAGTGTCGTCATTTTTATCTGCAACACACAGCGAGGGGCCGGAGGGGGGGGTGGGGGGGCGGGGGTGTGGGCCGGGTGGAGAAATTGTATATCTAACGTCCTCGCTCCTAGGCTCAACTCCTGGGCCTTACAGAACGGTAGCAGACCATTTTAAGGTCAAGACTGTCCCAAAAGCTCCACGCTGTGTGGTGTGAGCCATACGGACCAGAGACCTGAAATTCACGCGAGAGCCCATTTTGTCCTGCGCTGCAAATTAGTCGTTCCGTTTCACGGCTGTTCGCGAGACGTGGCCGGACGTAAGCCGACTGCGTGGTTTGCCTACAAACGCAGTCATTGCACTTCACAGTAAAATCTTGCAAAGCGCTGCGAGATGTCCCAGCAACCCGATAAGGCGCCTCATCCAATGCAAGGATTTAATGAATCGCTTATTAATTAGTTATTAACTTAATTACTTTTCATACAGGCACAAAAAAAAGCACAAGGGAGCAAATTCCACCACGGCGGCAGCTGTTTTGAATTTAGGGGCCGATGGCATCAATACAAAATCAAGTTCGTTTTGCGAACAACTCTTGGGAAAAGCTGATGCAATATTTTAAATTTCGACAAATTCTTCTGTTCTTTTTCCAGATTTGCTCCTTTTAATAAAATGTTTATTTGACAAAATTGTATGTATGCACGTTTATGTACAGAGACACGCGCACACGCATAAAATTCTGGCCTCCCGGAGAGGGCGGAGGGGGATTAAAACACAAGGAATCATCACACAACATTGAGCTTCTACAAACTGATTTGAGGTAAAGCACAGTCAAACCGTTAGGTTGGCAGGAACAATTTTTTTTATTGGTGTCAGAAACGGTGCACCGATACGCACACTAAGCTGACCATTAATAAAGTTCAGACAAAATATTTCATGAACTATACAAAAGGAAAAAAAAAAAAAACACCTTCGGAAAGATTTTAAAGTTTAAAAAGTCATCATCTGTTTACATGATTCTGGATTAGGTGCGAAGGAAAACTAAGGAAATACTGCTTTACGGGATGATTGATCCAATGGAAGAAGTTCTTACATAGCAACACAAGAGATATTTCACATAAACCGCTGGAAATAAAAGGTTTCCGAACAATCTCGTAAAAAAAAAACACACAACAAAAATGCACAATTCAACGCTTTCTACAAAAGAACTGCTAGTGAGGTAAATGTGGTACAAGTTAATATATAAGGCTAACGGTTTAAATAGACATAACAGGCTTTTCCTATTTTACAGAACTTTTGCATTTGTTTTTGGTGCTTTCAGTGACTGATAGACTTTTCAATTTATATACCTGCAGATTTGCTTCAAGCCTCCATTTTTCGGACTTGGAACCTGTTTTTTTTTCTTTAAATAGAGGAATTACTAGCTACACAATACAGTATAATGAAGAGCCCTTTGCGCATCCAACCCCTTCACAAATTGATCGATTTTATTTCAAAGTTCGACTTACACACAGGTTAAGAACATAGTACAGGTATGTGCAAAAAAAATTAAAAAAAAAACACACAGAACTCCCTTATGTTACGGTATTTAACGTAGAACATGGGCTCCTTTAGTGTGGGTGTACGCTGCTGTGCCTTTGAGTTATGTTGGTTAGTACGTTTGATACAGCATGTTAAAAGGCCACTCTTATCCAGGTGCTAGGCTAGTAAACAGGAAGAGAGTGGCAGGTGTCAGTCACTATGTTGTTGACAGTGTCTGGTGTCTACGAACTTCATTCTACTTACAAATTAAAGCACTGTTAAAAATGTTTGCCCGCAACCCTGTGCGAGGAAGATGGGACCCTTCAACAGCCAATTAGCCAAACATCGTGACGTCGGCTGAAAAATAATCCAGGTTCTTGCTTGACCCGCTTTACTGTGGAATGATTTCAGCCCTGCAGAAAATCCCTGTGTAAATTTTTTAACCAGGTTTACTTATTGACCTAAGGCCAGTTTACACCCCAAAGCCGCAGTCATAAAAGTGGAGTCATAAGTAACACTGCTTGTCCACACGCATTCAGACACCCGAAACCAGACGCGAAGCATCCAAACATATTGTTTCCTTTTGCAGCGAGTGCACAATAATGATAAAACACTAAGAAACGCAGAGGAGCCCGAACAAGTCGATTCGAGTTTATGGACACTTCCCGGAGTTTGGACCCAGTGACTCGCAGAAATGTAAACTTCTGGACCGAGCGATAAATTCAGTAGAAACACTGCTCTTAAAATTGCATAGATCACTACCTGGAGTATTCATCCGCATCGGTTTTGTGCTTGGGTTTTTTTTTTTTGAGTTAAAATTGCCTGGATCCCTTGTCAATAAAATTTGAATTCGTTCACATTATTAAAGGCTTTACCCATCTCCTGGTCGCCCTGGGACATCGGGGATTTAAATGCAAGTAAATAGGGTGTCGAAGAGAACGCTCTTTGAAGCAGACTGCAAATGTACGCAGAATCCTAGTCTGTTGCCACTGGCAGGATATCCTCTCTACACTTCTAATACTTGCTAATCCCTTTGCTGTACTAGATTGGATGGGTGCGTAGGGGGTGGGGGGCAAGAAGAGAAAGTAAATCCTACCTCCCCAAAACGTTAACCAAAACTGGACCCCTCATTAGACTGGAAACGCAATAGTCTTTTTTGGGGGAAATTCACGAGATTTTGTTTTTCCCGAGTTGAATGGCTGATAAAGACAGATGATATGGTTAGGAAAATCACCCCCCCCTCCAACCCCCACCCCCCACTCATCTCCCCCACCACAATCTACTGTGTTCTGATCCGGCAAAGATGGAATCTAAATTGTACGCTGGTCATCGACACGACAAAGTGAACCATTGTTGCCAAGTTGCAAGGTCGGGTCGGAATGCAAAAACGTTCCTTCACATAGGGGAAGTCGCACAGAGTTTACTAGAAATAAGACGAAAATGGCAAGTTTTGGGGGTAGGAGTGGAAAGGAAGGTTGACTGAAGGTCGAATACACTCCGCAAACCTTACAAACACAACAGTTCGTTTGACCAGCTCACCTCCGTCGGGATAAAGAGAGCAGCTAATGTAATTTTAATTGTTGATGATGGTGATTCAACTGTACATTTTCCCGGGCTCAGATTGGGAGCTATGTTTTGAAATGTATTAATAAACCGCCCATGTTTTGAAATGTATTAATAAACCGGGATCTATTGAAATTTCAGTAAAGGTGCGTAAAGCACAGTACTGTACTGAACAATCAATTTAATCTCACCTCAAGCTACAGTTCTCTTTCTCGGATCAAGGAAGTCTCAACATAAATAAAATGCCTCGGTATTTAAGGTTAGCAAGTTTAATCGACAAATTAAAACACACAATTCTTTCATCTTCACGGTCTCTCATCACCGGGGAGAGAGAGAAAGAGGAAAACTGAGGCATGTGTTACGTTATAATATTATAACGCGTTACAGTCTTGAAAAGATCCGTTGTCCGTTGTCCCCCAAACAAATGTAGTCACGAATAAAAATAAGCCACGTTCAAGCCACAGTAGGAGAAAAAAGAAGTTCTAATACCGTGAAGAACCAATGCCAGAGTCAGTGCGATATTTTTGATCGCTTTACTTAGCCTAAACGAGAGAGTTTGATTCCATCTAAATGTCCACGGAATCAAGTTCCAACTACTGGAGACTCCCACTGTCAACTTGACCTGATTTTGTTTTTTAAGCAAAAGAAAAGTTATTGTCGATAAGTCAACACGAGTGCCAAAATGAGAATGAAACAGATTTGCCTTTCATCTTCCTTTCTGCAGCACAACTTCCCCTCCGTCTCTCCCACTCCCAACCCAATTGCGGTCTTAGAATTCCATTGTAAAACAAGGGCTGTATTTTTCTGCCCCAATGACTGTGGATCGGTGGACGGAATGGAAAATTCGCTCGCGCGTTCGCGAGAGATAGAACGGTGACCCGAACTGCGATTCAAAGGAGCAACCTCCCCCCAAAAAAGGGCAGGAAAGCTCCCGCCAACCAACACAACCGACGAGAAATTCTTGCCTGCGTTTTTGATTAAAAAAGATGTATTTACAAAAAAAAAAAAGGGACGATGTCCTCCAATCAGCAGAGGAATTCTGAAGCCTCACTCCGACCCTTTTTAAAAAAATCATGCTTGGGTTCAATCCCAGCCAACGGCAATAACATGGCTTAATCTAATATTAGAAGCATTTTTTTAAAAAAAAAAGTATCTGCAGAGCATCTATAGAATTGTGCATTGCTGCAAGGCATGTAAACATTTTGTGCCGCATCGAACACAGTCAGGCAACGTGAACGCAGCACACGTCTGCGCTGTTCAGTCAGGATTTATCACACGATCGGAAAAGCACAAGAGCGTTTTCAATCTCACTCAGTGGAACGGACACAAGAGGACGTTTTGAAATGTACGTGACCTCTTTGAGACAAGCGCAACAGGTTTGATCCGTAAACCGCCTTGAAATTGTACTGCCAACACGATCGGATCACGTATTGAGCTTGCTTTCACTAAGTGGGGCTCACTCTTAAAACGGCAAACCTATGGCATCCCATCGCAGTGTTCAGTCACTTTTCCCCGCTAATGATGATGAAGGCGGAACAGCCTAAACCAATAACGATTTTGATTAAGTACTAACATCCTCTCTCTCCCTCCCCTCCGCGAAGCATTCTTTACCAGTTGGAAAAACTGATCCGCTATCTTTAATAACACGAGGGAAATGTATGGTTACGGACCAGAACAGCCAAGAGAGGCACAAATCTTATTGGAGTTGGGTGAAGTTTCATATTGAAGCATTTTTTTTTTTCTTTTTGCTGCTGTTCGAGGCTATGGATTAAACACAGCGAGTTGAAGGTCTAATTTGACCAGAATTTAATTGCTCTACAAAGGAGAGGGTCATACGGGTATTTCACAGCCTCTACCTCATTGTCATTTACCTTCAGGGTCTCCCGAATTACGAGGACGGCATCGCTGTCATGGGGCTATTGCGTATTGGGCTAATAACACGATATCAGGTGTGCAATCTCCGCCCCAATCCCACCCCCACCCCAGACGGGACGCCCCCCCTTCCCCAGCAAGTCTATTAGCTCAACCCGGTGATCGAATCAAGGTTACTGTCATGGTGACAAGATGAACTCTACTGCTTTTACACTGGCTTATTTGGACCTTACTTCATTTCCAATGAGAGAAGCAGGTCTGGGAAGCGTATTATAATCTCCCAAACCCGAACAGGTGCGACTTAGCTCACCTGTTCAATTCGCTCTTGCGCAGTTAAGGGGAGTTCCTCCAATTGACTCCTCGAAAGAATTCGAAGTCAAGTTACAAATTTCTCAAAGACAATAATACAAATGTTAGCAACTTTACAGACCACTTTCTCTGAACACTACACAAGCTATTTATGAATTATAAATAATTAAGCTTATTTACTGTAATCACTGGCGGCCTCGAGCACGATCGAAGCAAAATTCACTTTGAATATATAGAACAACACCATCCAGGTATAAATCGGTTTGTCTAGATTGCTTACTCTACAACCATTCCAACATAGGACTTCTTATAATTTGAAACAAAGCAGCAAGTTACCACGGGTTTTCAGTGGCGAGGACGTACATTTTAGTGGATCATTATGGTAACGACTAACTTGTACAATCTGAATTAACACTATGCTTTTGCAATACTAAGAAGAAATCGATGAGCCGGCATATCGAGGTTTCCCCGATACACTGTGGTCCCATAGCTTCCACTATGCAGAACTGCGGTTTGAACCTTCCACCCTGTAACTCGGTCGTTTTTTTTCCCCCCCATCTCCCTAAAGTTTGTCTCTCTCTCTCTCTCTCTCTTTCTGTAAACATCACTAATATTTAACTGCACCCGACAGGAAATATTACATGGATCACTCTTCTTTCACGACTGATACTTGCATTGATCTCTGCCTAGGCGCGGCTTTTAAAAACACAGAATGAGGTAAGGTTATCACAAACCCAGATTCGTTTTTTTTTTATCTCTGAAATACTTCTATGCCGATAAAAGCAACTGGTTACGTTTTTTCATTCCGAGATTCTCCCTCTCTTACTCACTTTTGCATCTTTGAAGCATTTTATTTTAATTTTTTTTTAAAAAAAGAGATTAAAACGCCTTAGTGCACATATGGCGCGGTGTGGTTTCTGATAGCAAAGGCGAGCGATGCTATTTCAAGTCAGCGCTTGTGGAATTTTCTTCTAAAAAGTATCTCCTGACTACACAAATGCTTCCTGAGTTGCACGATAAAACCCTGCGCTCTACATCAATAATGTACATTTATTTCTGAAAACTGAACTTTGCGAACATTTTCCCTGATGCTCTTTTGTAGGTTCGACAGTTTTAACACAGTAGACGTCTTTGTCTCTCTCTCTCTCTCTCTCTCTCGCTGATGCACTCGCCATCGGTCGTGTTGAATAAAAAAAATGAAACGCCACAGAAAAAAAAAGGTAAAAAAAAAAACACAATTTAAACCCTGCCCGAGTCTTGCTATTTTACTAAAACATTTCAGATTCCGCTGGAAAAATAATTCCAAGACTGTCTTCAATTTTCTGTCTACCCGTGTTTACTTGTTTTAAAAAAAATGATTCCTAATATAATCATTAGTAACATTAGACAGACTGAATGCACCAAAGGAAAATGGTAAAAAAAAATGTTGTTGCATTGGAAGGGCTTCATTCACTTTTTTTAATTATTTCTTTAAATTCGGAACCTGATATAGACATGTGTACTGGTGGCGTGCTGACACATGGCAATCATGGCAACAACACGCACAAGGACCGCCCCCCACCCCCCCCCCACCCCCCTCACACACCCAGCCTGGCAACAATCATGCCTTTTACCTGTAACTTTGGCTGGTTGGAGCCTTGGCTCCAGCATTAATTGGCTCATTAGCATCAGACAACAAAGTAGTGTACCCTGAGAATTCAGAAACTGTAGTCCTTATTCGATGGCTTGTCTCTTCACCGGTGCCAGAGCCGCTGCTGAAGGTCATTGGCAACCTCCCGCCCGACTTGAACTGGGATCCGAAGGCCTGGGCGAAATTCTCAATCCGATACACCTGATGGTTCAGCCCGGGCTCCAAGTTCTTCTGCTGGTCCAGCTGCCCGGCCAGCTCCTGGGAAGGTGTCAGCCTCTGATGGGTGGCTTCCGTGCTGGGGAATTGGATGCCGGATTGGGGGCTGACCAAGACTCCGAAATGTGACTTTGGCGAGGCGGTCGGCAACACTGAGGCAACAGACGGGCTGAAGCCGCACTCGAGCGAGGGGGTGCTGTACGCTGCCTTATCGGAGAACAGCGTTTGGCCGGGCAGGCTCGACGGAAGACTTGTGGAACAGAACTGCAAGCCCGGGCTGAGCGAGAAGGCGTCGCTCTGACTGGTCCTCTCTAAAGCTTGCTGGAGGTATTTGGAATATTCCTGGAGCATTCCGGTCTTGTCGGCCCGAGGCGGGTGCGAGCCCGGGCAGGCCGTCTCCTCGTGCATCTCCTGCGGCGTCTGCCGCGAGCCGTGGATGGGGACGTGTTGGTCGCTTATATCGAAAGGGACGTCGTGCTTGTGGGTGTATTGGTCCAGGAGGCTTTGCAGGACCTCGTCCGGGATCCCGGCCTTGTCGGGGCAGACTTTCACGTCCACGTTCATGGAAGCGGAGTCCAGCAGCGGGAGGGGAGCGTTGCTATCCATAACGCTGGCCACTGCCGCCTGGATCACCGACTGCTGAGACGCCATCTGCCCTATGCTCACCGCGTAGTCGTTGTGGCTGGAGGCAGCCTGCAAATATCTTTTCTTCTTGAAAAACTGCATGGCTTCGTCATAGTTGCCGCTGCTCACCTGCTCGGTCTTGCACTCTGTGCTCTGCAGGAGCACGATGTTATCCATGTTGGCGTTGCTGTTTAGCTCCAGGGAGCCCGGTTTGTTCGACAGCAGCTTTTGCCTCGCCATGCCCGATTCCGCCCCCATCAGGTGCATGTGATTGGGATCTGTCCTCTGAGGGCTTTTGCGATTCACCTTTTTGATCACCAGTTTGGTGGCTCGAGTCTGTGACTGCTCTTCACTTGAGTTTCCTAACTTAACACTGGACGATCCCATGGGCATCTCGACGGCGTATTCCTGCATGTTATAGACCGACACCTTATCCTTGCAGCCGCTGAAGTTGCTTGGCAGTTCAGAGATATTGGCTTTGTTCTTTTTGCGTATTGCCTTTTCTTTCGTCTCCTGAGATGTAGCTTTTGACTTCGCTCTCCTGCGCCCGCCCGCAGTTCCCTGAGTTGATTCGAAGTGACCGTTCCCCACCTGGCCGGAAGTCCCGGGCTCCACTCCGTTCTCACTCTTACCCAGCACGTCGCCGCACGTTCGTTTGTGTTTCAACAACCTATCCGTCCTGGAAAAATACTGCGGGAAAGGAACAAAGGTGGAAAAACATGAACATCTTTGAGATTACTCCACAGCATAAATTACCCCCCCACTTTCAGACACTTTATTATAACGTGGGAAATCTCTTCAACCAAGTTTTCCTCATTTCCATTCCCCCTTAATACCCGTACTTCCCGCTGCTGTGTGCAATTGGCGTTTCACTCACAATATATAGTCAATTCACTTTACAGTATATTCTGTGAAGCGCTTTGAGACGTCTCTAAGACGTGATAAGGTGCAATATCAAATGCAAGGATTACTATTATCTTTCAAATGTTCCAATGGATTTTCCGCCTGCCATAGCATAATCCACACTCTCGCAATACTCTGTGTGAAGGACTGCTACGTTCTATTAACAAAAGTATTTAATAATCTTTGAAGAGAAAAAAAGGCCGACACATTCTGCCTTGAAGCTTTTCCCTGAACATCAGTGAAGGGTAGAAGGTCAATGCTCACTCCTACTGAAGAGAGGTTATTTAACTTACTTTAACTACGTCTATCGAGAGAAAGCACAGGCTAGGAAACTACCTAAAGTAATCGCTTTTGTGAGCCGTATAATTGGAGGGTAGAGGACATGTGACAGGCTAATAGGAGTCCTAATGTTACCGAGTGTTAAAGCTGCATGCTGTGTGGGAAGGAATCCAAAAGACTGACATTAAGAGTATAAAGAGTTTTAAGTCTCCATATGACAACAATAAAGATCACAGCCTATATCCCCTTTCTCTCCCACACGAAGCAGAAACTCGCTTGTTAGTCGATTAGCGGATTGCTTTTCCGGGGGAGTAATAACCCCTTAAAAAAAACATTTGGTCACTCAACCCACGACTGTTTGTGGGACGCTGCTGTGTGTAATTGGCTGTTGCCTTTTGCCCACAAAATATACAGTCACTCCACTTTACAGTATATCCTGTGAAGTACTTTGAGACTTCTTGAAGATGTGATAAGGCGCTATATCAAATGCAAGTATTATTATTACTACTATAAATCTTCCCAAGAGTTAACAGCCGGCCCATGTTTACCTGTTGGCAAATGTGGCATTGATAAGGCTTTTCTCCACTGTGCGTTCTCTTGTGTCTCTCCATGTGGTATTTCTGGATGAATCGCATATTACACTGATCACAACAGAACGGCTTCTCTCCTGTGAGGGACAAAATAGATTATGGGTAGATAAGAGAAAATGAATTAGAAATGAAAAATATATGAAAACTCACACTTCTAATGAGATTTTATGATGTAGATCAAATCTCTTTTAATGCGAAGAATAAACGTTCTCACTGAACAAACACGTCAGCCGAAATATTATACACACAAAAGAACATATAGACCATATATATGTGTATATATATATAGAGAGAGAGAGATGTGGGCATGCAACCTGGGACTGTTCTAGGCTCCTGATTACTGTCCCCCAAATCACAGCTTGAAAGGTGCACTTGCGCTCATCTCAAGGACAGAATTGGGGTCGGCTATAAAGCACCCCCCCCTCATCCTTTACCCAGTCATCTGAGCAATGCATTTACTCATGCAAAGTACTGGAGCTTGTAATATTGACCTCAAAGCAGGAGTTCAGGGTTTCAGTGAAGGAAGAGAGAGAAACACACAAGTCGTAGTTAAATTAGAAGCAAATATAAGAAACTATGCATACCGCTGTGGATTTTTTCGTGCCGTTGAAGCAGGTATTTCTGGATAAAGCACATGCTGCACTGACTGCATTGGAAAGGCCGTTCACCTGAAACAAGAACATTAGGATTTTATCTCTCCAAGAAGCGTCCATTATAATCCGTAAAGTCCAAGCAGTTTAGAAACTGGGATGGGTGCCCGGTCAGCTCAAAATAAATACACTGACTGGTGCCAAATCCCATTATTTATGCACACATCAAAACAATCTCTAATAGACGAAGGAAAGTGTAGCTTATACAATACAAAACATTTATTGAACAGCGAAAAAATCAATGGCAATTAATGAACTCGCTTCTTACCAGTGTGGATAAGGACATGACGACGAAGGTGGTAAGAACTACGGAATGAGGCACAGCAATGCTCACAGATGTGAGCCTTTGGGCCATGTAACAGGCTGGTACCGTCTGCACCCATTGCTGAGGACTGAAGACAAAGAAGACCAGGTAAATCCCAAATCAAAACACTTCCAGCCTTGTGAAGGTGACGAGACAAGATGATGCCGGAGTTGAGGGTAGCAACGAAAGTACAACAATAATAATGCTTGCATTTGATAATAGCGCCTGATCACGTTTTCAAGACGCCTCAAAACACTTCAATACTCCAATGCATATTCCTTCGATGACTACTGTTCACAATCAAACTTTTACAGTAATACTGTAGTAAAGATTAAGGCAGAACTCAAATAGTTTTGAGCCTATGGTATCGGCGACCCACTGAACATCTAGGAGAATTACAATTAGTGTTACTTAAACCCTGCACCTCAATTCACTTTGGTATCGTAGCTAAAGAGCTTCTAGTTTACTGTCTTCAGAAAGAGAAAGAGGGGAAGGAATATTGTGAAGATTCAAAATAGAGTCCTATGAAGAACCAAAAAAGGATGGAAAGAGCAGAGTCTTGAGTGATATGCTGAAAGTCAACTCTTTACACTTTAATTAAGCTCATTAACATCTGGTATCTGGTAAGCTGGTATTTGTTGCAACTGACATTTAGTTCAATTTGATATGATACTGGTATGTGGCAGAATATACCTTACAAACTTGGCAGGGTGCACACACAGAGTACATGCACTTGTAGCAGCCAAGGGAATTATTTTCCACCTGAATCACAAGCTGTCTGAAAAGCCCAAGCAGATTATAGTGAAGGGAAAATCTCTTTACTCAATCATCTGAAATGATTTGAGGAGAAACTGTGCTACAACAAACCCCAAATTGGCCATTCACTTCCTGGCTGTTAATGAAGATGTCGCTTATACACAAACTGGATGCTGCATTCTCATTAAATATACAGTTACTGCAATTTATAGGAACTCTGTGAGGTATTTTGAAATGTTTGCGATACTGTATCAAATTGCAAGGCCTTTTTTTTATTGTTATAATTTCACTGCAGTCGATGAACTTTCATGTTTGAACAGTGTAGTGGTTGTCCAGCTAAAAAATAACAGACTGTTGGCTGTTTGAAGGATGCTGTGAAAAAAATTGGCTGCCATGTTTCCCTACAAAGTAGTCACAACATTTTTAGGATATGCTATGAAGCACTTTGAGACATTCTCCTAACTTAATAATAATAAATAAAACAAATCTTGCATTATATAGCCCCTTATCATGTCTTCGAGACGTCCCAAAAAGATGCTGTTCCCAACATAATAATATTATTATGTTGGGAACAGCACCTTTTTGGGACGTCTCGAAGATGACACGATAAGTCGTCTCCCGGGTGTAATCTCCACCCTGAAAAAAAATCTCACCTTGGAAGCGTCACTTCGCTTGCGTCTAGGCTTTGGATCCTGAGATTGAGAGTTCGGTTTCTTTGACCTCTTAACATAAACTCCTGGTCTTGGAACACTGAGGCCATCTTTTTCATATCTGGCTTGTAACTGGAGGGTTAGAAAACAAAGACAAAGATAAGCAACAAAGTCAGAGCCTCGCTGCTCTACACTGCCACAGACAACAAAGCAGTAAATGGTTACCTTGGTGAGCGAGTTGTTTTGTTGAAAGCGTATGCTTACTAAGAAAATACGCAGAGCATCACTCAGTCACGTTTATTAATTTATACGGGTTAATTATTTATTTGCAAGCCCTCAGTTTGGTTAAATAAAAGGAACCCACCTGGCGTCTAACCACCAGGAAAGTTCAGGTGATGATAAAGAATGTAATTTTGTTGTTGTTGTTGTTGTTCTTGTTAACATCGGTTTGGCTCGGTTCTGCAGAGACAGCACTAGGCCTCTGATCGGCGATTCTCTCGAACAAGCAAAGTGCGACGCAGTATATTGTTAACTCTACTCTGTCCTAAAACGTTCGTGATCCGACACTGTTTTATTGCAATGACGTTTTATGCAATGAATTTGGGTGAGGAAAGCATCAAGCACAGCTCTGATACTCCCCCCCACAGATAAATCACCTGCCAACACTCACTATTTAGGCTCACACGAGAGTAGCACTTGTGTGTGCAATGTCGCAGAGTGGCAGTGCAACTGGGTTCCAGACCGTGAGTCATAACCTTAAGAGGAAGGAAATATTTCAGCGGCAAGTTAAGATTAAACTGCGGCTCTTGTAAAATTCCAGTCTGGTACAACTTCTGTTTGTAGTAACCTTTACTTCACCGTGAGCTGCAGTCATTTCAGACATTCATCAACGTAATGTGCAAGTAAATATCTAGCAGCTTCAGTAATAAAATGAGCCGACAGGCACTTACTTCACTGGTATGATTCAAGTTCTGGGTTAAGATGCTGTGTCCTCTGTGCATTTCCTCCTCGTCAAGAAGAATTTTCCCGTTGTTCTTGAAGAACGTAAATCCATCCTGCGAGGAGAACTTTTTCTCCTTGACATCGGAGATGGGCTGCATGTATTCCGATGGATATTTTTCCGTTGGGGAATCGGGATCCTTTTTGAGGATCAATTCCTGAGGTATGGTTGACGGGACAGAATGGGCAGCGAGGTTGGAGAAATTTGTGATCGGCGGGAGGTGGCTGAACATGATCATGCTGGAGGGGAAGTTTGGCTCCATCCCACCGTTCCTGAGGAACTCGTTGCCTAGTTTGTCTCGGATGATACTCATGATGCAAGTGTAAGATTAATCAGAGCCAAGCCGACAGCACACTCCTATAGCAAGGAGAGAAAAATATCAGAGTGATATACAACCAACGATACACAGTGCCATTGCACTCAGTGGATTAAAACCAAAACTGTCCAGTTTCTATTTGATTATGCTACTTGTAACTTAAACGACGAACACAAGTGGCACGTACGCCGCAGCCGGTATCTGAACGGCGGAGCGTCTATGCTGTCCACTTAAATGGAAATTATACAGACTTAAAGGTGAATGTAGAGGTAGACCAGGATAAGCTGAGGTTCTATTTATGAGCTATTCAGGATATTGCTGTTTGTGACCTCATCATAAGTGCAATTGTGCAGCTGCCGCGTAGCAGGTTCTTATCGATTGTTTTACCGCAGCCACAGAAAGTCGGCAAACACCGCACGGCGTCTTTGGAACGCTCTCAGTTCCAAACTGACGCTGACAATCAAAGCAAGCGTTACCTATTCTGTGGCCGACAAAAATACACAGTGCTCCTGACGCGAAAGCGCCGCGTCAAATGATTATTGCTGTTTTATATTTCATCTTGCCAGTCCTTTTTCTGAAGTTTCTTATTCATTCTAAATCGATTTCTTCCCCTCTGCCAAAACAACTGAACGGCACAAATCACAAAATTCCTCTTTGTGATTTCAACACAGCATCTGTCCCCTGCGAGAAAGAATCCTTCAGTCGTCAGGTGGGACAATCAGGCCCATGGAAGTCTCCACGTGCGACATCAATGTCACTCTGGGGGTGCCAGCCTTGTGTTGTATTCAGCCTAATATGCCAATTATTTCCCTGTGTGCCAAAGTTGAGTGGTTTGCCATGATTAGTTTAACAACCTGGAATTTCCAAGGTAGTCGTTTTTCAAGCCACAATTAGTACAACAATAACACCGTTTTTCAGGTCCTTAATCAAATACAGGACGACTCGTAGATAAGGTTTGCTGCACTAGGTCTAAACCCATTGTGTGTTAAAGTATTTACGATTTTCATCTGTTACAAAAGATTGCTTGGTTCACACTAAGATAAAATCAGTCATTCACTTCACAACTATTTGTGGGATATTTGTGCACACAATTTCACTGCCATGTTTTCCCACAACATAGTCACTCCGCTTTGCAGTAAATCCTGTGATAGATTTTTGCTCCACGTCTTCACAACATGAAAGGCTCTATACCAAATTCAAGCAGTATAATTATAGTAAAACTCGCATAAGTCATAAGAACTTAAGAATTTGCTGGCGAAAGTAGACCAAGGTCCATTCAGTTAGCCTTCCAGCATCCTGGCAGTCGCACGCACATGTCCCAAACTATATCCCGAGATATTATTTCCTAACAGAAATCTATCTAATTTGTTCTTGAAAGAATTTACTGTCTGCTTCCATCGTCTCTCTAGGTAACCTGTTCCATGCATTTACTACTCGCTAGTGTTTCTTACACATCATCCAATCGCGGAATGAAGTTCTTGACCCATGGACGCATGCGTTGGTTTGAAGTTCGCATGCGTAGTGTAGATTATTGATTAAATCGGATTTTGTACGATTTATGCAAGTTTGCCTGTAACTCACTTCACGCAAGTCATAATAAATATGATGGTCCCAACTGATACAACTTGTGAGTTTTCCTGTACCATGATTATTAAAGTCAAGGAAGTTCTTGTTAATTTTCAAATGATTCTCGGGTGATTTCACCACTTTTGATGATCTTGCTTGATCTTACATATCTCTCACAGTTCAGTGACTCACTCGTTATCATTTTGTTATTTCCGTGGCCTTTGGCAGAGGATTTACATTCCTCATGATGTGCATTTTACAAAAAAAGGCTATCCTGTTTCCTCTCAGATCACCCTCTGTGTGTTGCAGTGCACTATGTGTTCATCCTCTGACTCATTTTCTACTAACTCAAACGTTCTCCAAAACTTTGTTCTTTCTTAAATTGTGCTCCTCCACATTCAATGACTTATCACATTCTTCAGGCAATCTCACCCACACTTTCGTGGATGATTCAACTCTTAAAACCATCTGCCTTCAAAGCTCGAAGACGCTACCCCATGTGAAGTGTACGTTGTTAACATTCTGTTGTCAAGTGCGATGGCTGAATCATCAACCACGATCTTCTGGGTCCACGAAAGTCCCGTTTCTTTCATTTACCCAGACCCTCTTTTCTTCCACAATTAACTAAAACACTTATATCTGATGGCTTCGCTCTGATGTATTAAGTGCCTCACACTATTCCCTTTGACTTCAAATTTTAAACTTAAAGAAACAAATGGCAACATACTTTACAGAGATACGTCAGCACTAACTGAGAATTAAAGAACTTTAGGACTATTGTATTTACATAATTTTGGAAATGTTATAAACACTGATTCAGAAATAAGGTGAAGCCCTTTTAATATTTCCTCACACATGCACCATTCAAGATAAAGCTGTTTAGTTCTTGCAGTATAGATATCCATTTAAAATAACCAAATTATTGCTGGTTCCTTCAGACGATTACTGTTAGTTGTAAATGTAAGAAACTCGGTTTCTCAGTTCTTTACTGTATGGAGGAGCTCAGAGAGAAAGCTTTGACATGATAACAATATGTCGAAATGAAGCACGCCACTGCCACACAGGAAGTACCGAAATGTCCAAGGGGAAGAAAAAGCCTGAACTTTGTCAGCTATCGACATGAAAGCGCTGAGATATAAACTGGATCCAACTTGAGGCAGTTATAGCATAACAGTCTTGTGATCATACATGCTTCAGCAGCAAAACCTTTGCCCCACTTAAACAACTAAGCAGAAGAAACCCATGAGAAGGCATTTTATGTGGAATCCCCTTATCAGCATTGTCAAATATTAACCATACTGCCATTGAAACAAGGGACGTTTCTATACGAGTCTGCCAAGCTCTCTTTGACTTTAAAGCATAAACATGAACAGGAAAGGGAAATAAAGACCAGTATGTAAATGTCAATTAGTATTTGCATGGATCTCATACCACAACTCAAAATAGAAATTTTTGCATTTAATACAGCATCTTTCCTGTCAGGAGGCTGCCTCAAAAGACTTCACATGATTTAACGTGAAGTGTAAGTGACCGTGCAATTTTTTTAGGCAAACTCGCGAGCTGCCAATTTGCGCACAGCGCCGTCCCACAGGCATCCACAAAGCAAATGCCCCTTCATCTGGGGGGCTTTTGGCCAGGTCACCAGAAGAAACTTGCCTTTTCTGCATAAATGGTATGAACCATCATTCCCTCGAGGATATTTCTATGCGTAAAGCAGGAGGGGAGGGGGTAAGAGTGACAAGAAGGAAAGTGGAAAGTTTCAAAAAGCATCTGGACAATTGTAATTTGTTCCCCGCGCCACCCACACTTTTTGCCCTTTCCCCAGCTGCGGCCTTTATTACGTGCAGGGATTCCCCTTCCTCTCCCCCACTCCGCCATCCCCAACAATCATCCCACACGATAATTTTAGGAGACAATTTTTTTTCTATGAATAATATTTCTATATATATATATAAATCGAAAAAAATTCCAGACCGTCTCCCCTCATTTCACCCCCCCCCACAATCCCTGCCAAAAAAAATACATATATATGTACATTTTTGTACACATATATATATTTGTGTATATATCTATATATACTTTATCCTTGAGGGACTGATGGTTCATATTATATATACATATAGAGAGAAAAATAATTTTTTTAAAAAAAATATGCGAGACATTCTCTTTCTCTCCCACCCCCCACACAAAAAAAATCAAAGGAAAAAGAACAGGAGGGTTAAAGAGATGGACTCAAAGCAAAAGGTAAGATTATAAACGAGCGAGGCGAAGTGGGGAGAGAGGGAGGGAGAGAGAAAGGGAGGGAGGGGGGAGAGAAAGGGAGGGGGGGAGAGAGAGAGGGGGAGAGAAAGGGAGGGGGGGAGAGAAAGGGAGGGGGGGAGAGAGAGAGAAAGAGAGGGAGGGAGAGAGAGGGGAGAGAAAGGGAGGGAGAGGGGGAGAGAAAGGGAGGGAGAGGGGGAGAGAAAGGGAGGGAGAGGGGGAGAGAAAGGGAGGGAGAGGGGGAGAGAAAGGGAGGGAGAGGGGGAGAGAAAGGGAGAGAGAGAGAGACAGGGAGAGCTTTTGTCTTGAGCGTGAGAGAAAAAGCCGGGCGGGAGAACGTGAGCTAACGTGCGCCCGCCCGGCCCGGCCCGCTGCCCGGGTTTAACATGCTTTCCGACGAGGAGGAGGAGGAGGGGGGAGAGGGGTGTCGTGTAGCGAGAGACAGAGAGAGAGAGGGAAGGAAGAGGATAGAAATAGAGAGAGAGAGAGGGACGGAGGGAGGGAGGGAAGCGAAGCCGCTCTCAACCAGTACCCCGAGGCCTACCTCAGCCCCGGAGCGCGGTTCTTTGTCCGCCCGCCCGCCCGCACCCGGGGCCGCTTCTTCACCCGACTCCGCCTCCCCCCCCCCCCGCGGGAGGGTCGGGGAGCGTGTGGGGAACCCGCCGCCGCCTCCTCGCCCACTTACCGGCCGCCGCGGCCTCGCGCTCCTCCGGGCCCCGATGTCCAACCGCCTTTCAGTTTGTCAACACGGAGCGGCCGCTCCGCCCCGCCATCTTGGCTGCCCCGGTGCACGCTGGGTGGGCGAGGGCGGGGGGGGAGGGGGCGGGGCTGGGCGGACGCCGCCGCCGTGTACGCGCAGGCGCACTGCGGCTGCTCTGCCCACCACCTCCTCCAGCACCACCGACGTGTCGGCTCGACCACGCCCCCGCCCCGGCCCCGCCCCCAACACCACGTGTCGCTCACCTGTCAATCATTGTCGCGCCCCACCCCCCACCCCTCGCGTCTCGCTCACCTGTCAATCATTATCGCGCCCCCCCCCCCCCCACCCGCGTGTCACTCCCCCGCGTGTCACTCACACGTCACTCCCCCGCGTGTCACTCACACGTCACTCTCCGCGTGACGATCACACGTCACTCTCCGCGTGTCAATCGCATGTCGATCACATGTCACTCCCCACGTGCCAATCACATGTCACTCTCCATGTGACAATCACATGTCACTCTCCATGTGTCAATCACATGTCGATCACATGTCAC
Organism: Callorhinchus milii; assembly: GCF_018977255.1. Taxonomy (NCBI): domain Eukaryota; kingdom Metazoa; phylum Chordata; class Chondrichthyes; order Chimaeriformes; family Callorhinchidae; genus Callorhinchus; species Callorhinchus milii. Next base: position 8,212,772 of record NW_024704764.1, read on the forward strand.
TCCCCACGTGCCAATCACATGTCACTCTCCATGTGTCAATCACCTGTCAACCACATGTCTCTCCCCACGTGTCAATCGCATGTCACTCCCCACATTTCAATCACATGTCAATCTCCACGTGTCAATCACATGTCGATCGCACGTCGCTCCCCACGTGCCAATCACATGTCACTATCCACGTCTCAGTCACATGTCAACCACGCGCCGAACTCCATGTGTCAATCATTGTCACTTTCCACATGTCAAATACATGTCAACGAATGTCACCCGCAAAGCACACAGTCACTACACTTTACAGTGTATCCCGTGAAGCACTTTGGGACGTCTCGACGACCTGATAAGGCGCAATATCAAATGCAACGATTATTATTATTATTATTATTATTATTATTATTATTATTATTATTATTATTATTATTATTATTATTATTATCCATATGCCAATCACTGTCTCTCCTGTCAATTTCTCTCCCCATGTCAGTCACTGTCACTTTCTCCGTGGGAGTCACTACCTCTCTCTCTCTCTCTCTTTCGTTCTGTCCACATGTTATTCGCACTCTCCCTCTATCCCCACTATCAATCACTGACGCGATTCTCTCCCCATTTCAACCATTTCGCAATTCACGTCAGAGGAATCCCGCCTTTAATAATCAGAATGAAATACGGGAGCGTTCGTATTTTTAAAAAAGCATTCCCGTATTTGGTACGGCACCTTTGGCGTTCAGAGGACATCCCAAAGCGCTTCACAGGATTTGCTGTAAAGTGCAGTGACTGTCGATAGAGTTCGACGAAAAGACCGATACATCTCAAAATGTTTGCATGGTGCGCGCGCACAGCAATGTCCCACAGACGGCCGTGAAGTGAAGTGAGTGACGAATTGTAATAATAATAATAATCCGCGCATTTGATATAGCGCTTTTCACGTCGGGAGGACGTCCCAAAGCGCTTCACAGAACACACTGTAAAGTGAATTGACTGCATATTTGTGGGCGAACGCGGCGGCCAATTGCGCACAGCAATGTCCCACAAACAGTCGTAGATTGAAAATGACCGATTTATTATTGTTTTTGGTTTTGGAGGGAATTGTACCTGGAGGATCGTCAGGCAGGACACCGGGCGGGAGGAGCGACTCGCTTTGTTTTTTGAATCGCGTGGAGGAAATCTTCATCTCTGTTTATCTTACAAGGCGAAGAATTAGGATATTTCACAATGGCTGCACACTTGGTGTTACTACGGATAGCTTTTCATTCCAGTGGGCTTCAGTGCATCATTCCAGCCGCCTTCCGAATGCACAATGCCCAGTTTGAAATATCAATATGCCACTGTGAAGATCTACAGCGCATTTCGTACATCCCCCGAAATTGCCTCTGTGCAGTGGAGCCATTTATTCTGCCAAAGCCCTGTGGCTCTTAGCGAAAAAAACGGCTGTAGAATGGAGGCTGCAGTAAAGAACTTGTCAAACTCTAAAATGCAGCATAACCGGAGGAAACCCAGATCTGCGTGAAATTGCACCCTGTAAACATTCAGAGGCTTTCAAATTGCTGATTTAGTCTTCCTTCGGTTTAGGAAATGTGACGGTTTGCCCAAATGTTACGCAGCCCTCTTAGATTCTAAGGCAAAAGGTCTTGAGCTTTGTCTTGACATGTAAGATGGGGTAACGTTTTGGAACATTCTTAAGGCTAAGCCCTCGAGAAATTTCAGGCCGCAGACACCTTGAATGCGCTCGCGCACACGTATACACACCAGTGCACAAACACGCGCGCACACTCTCTTATTCCCCTCTCCTGCATACCGCACTTTTGTCTCTCCCTCATCTCCCTACCCCCCCCCCCAAAAAAATAATAATAATAAATTGGTCACTTAACCCACGACTGTTTGTAAGACGCACCCACGTGCAATTGGCTTCCACATTTCGCCCACAAAGTGTACAGCCAATTCACTTTACAGGATATTCTGTGGAGCGCTTTGAGACGTCTCGAAGACACGATAAAGCTCTATATCAGATTCAAGGGTTATTATTATCTCTGCGTCGAGTTTCCTCTTTCAGTATATTTATGTTTTTTGCTTCAATCTCAGTTTCCGTCAGTGAGTTCCATATTCTCACTACCGTTTTTGCGTGACGATGTTCCTCCTAAACTGCCTTTTCACATATCTGTTCCTCGCTAGCAAAGATTTAGTTTTCAATGCCGCAGTTAGGGTTAAATCAATTGGGCCCAGGAACAGAACCACTGCATTAAAGTACACTGCGTGGGTGGTACTATACGACCGCTTGGCTCACTTAAAGGAAAGTGGGACTGTTAGTCTCTAACCTCGGAAGTGTACGGCATCACACTCCCGGCCCCAAGAGCACGCAATCTTCCTGTTAACGTGTTCTGTCCTTGACAGCAATCCTTCCTTATCTCGGGTTTGTGCAATCTCCCATCCACCAGTTAGAACAGTGAGTCAGCCTGGTTCAGAGCGCTAGGTCTCTCGCCTTTCCGAGTCAGGAGGTTTTCTGCTCGGGCCTTGGACACACTGCAGGTGGTGCTGTGACGCCTCGAAGCCGGAGAAACAAAACTAATGCAAAATGAATGCTTCTTCCCAAATAGGGTTGATGCCTTCTGAAGAAACACAGTTCCTGCGCTGTGATAATATTGAGCGATATTGTTGTCCGAGGCTATGGTGAGTGGAATGGATGGGAAGACACGCTGAAGTGTTAATGCCTGAGTAATAGCAATAATAATAATAATAATCCTTGCATTTGATACGTGCATTCACCCCACCCCCACCCCCGATAAAATCGGTCATAGATGTTTGTGGGACTTAAGCTGCTGTGTTGGCCTGCAAAATACAGTCACTACACTTTACTGTGTAGTCTGTGAAACGCTTTGAAACGTCTCGACGATGTGATAAGGCACTAAATCAAATGCAAAGATTATTAGTGTTATTATTATTATTATTATTATTAAATACACAGTCAATAATACCTCACAGTAAAATCCTGAGACAGCATGACAACGTGATAGGCCACTGTATCAAGTGCAGGGATTATTATTGGTGATTAATCTGATCCTTGGCTCCAGCAACGGACGTGCGTGTGGTTCGCGTGTGCATCGAGATGCTAAATATTGCTCAACAAAATTCATGGGGAAACCACATCGTTTGAATTCGAGCAGACTAGTTCTTTGAACAATATATCAGAATGAGCAGGCACACAGTGAGAGAGAGAAAGATAGCGAGACAGAGAGAGAGAGAGAGAGGAGGAGGAATTAAACATTTCATGTTGTGAAATTTCCCTCCGTTTGTACTTTCAATCAGAAGAAACAGAGCAGACAATTTGCCGATAGGCTCAGTCTAATCCTTCCCTGAAAATCACACCGCAACATCACAGTAGGGTTTGTATTTGAAATATATAACGACCTTTCATTTGATGTGACCACTTATTGGATTGGGAAGATGTCTCGAAACGCTTCGCAGAACGTTTTACTAACCGTCGCAACGTGGGGTTTGAACCGCAAACCTTTTTGACTCGGAGGCGACTGAGCCAGGCCTTTTCATTTAAATTTTTCTTTTCTTTTCTAGAAAGCGTTGATTTCTCGATGACTTGCATCCGATCATATTTTATTCATCCAACCTACTTTGTCAGGAAATTGCGCTCGTCAGGGCTCGCTCCCCAAAGCTCACACGAAGCTCGTGCTTGAAGTCACACGGAAGAAATCCCTTTGGTGAGCTCGGGCCGAAGGGGGAATGAGCACTGCGGAACGCGAGGCACTGACTGATCGTGTACGTCGTCTGCTTTCGAAGCCATCGAGAGCATCTCCACAAAAAATAATAACAACAATAATAATAATCCGTGCATTTGATCCAGCGCTCATAACGTCAAACCATCTCAAAGAGCTTCAAAGGGGTAATTGCTGTCAAATGAGCTGATTGCGTGTTCTGTAGGCGGACATGACAGCCACTGGAGCTCAACCTCCTGATGTTGGGGCCCAAACTCAAACTAGCTGCTCTAGTATCACGGGCAAACCAGGTCAAGCTCGGGAGACAGGACTAAATAAAACCATTTTCAAGTTCAAATTTCTTCTCATTCGATCTCGATTCCACTCGAATATAAGAGTCTGTCGGAAATAACCCGTCGAACGAGCCCGGGGTTGATGCATTTGGCTCGGGGGCAAGAGGGGGAACGACTCACTCTCTTTGTGCCTTGCTCGCTGGCTTTCCGCACTTTAACGTCTCTGATCGAAAGAAGTCTCGGCACTGCCGAGCCAATTCAATCGGAAGATCTTTCCTTAATCGGTGGCCCCAACGGGACATCCACATCACTGAGTCTACGTGGTTAGTGTGCGCTTGGTGAGTCAGTCTTACACCAGGAAACATTTCATAACAATCCTCACAGATACGAGAGTCTGAGCCCGGGAAGGGAGAGTGTTGGGTGGGGGTGGGTGGAAAGGGAGAGGACAGATCAGTGGGGAGAGATTCCGCATTTCATTCCAAACACGGGAACGTGGCTTATAAATATGTCGATCTGTCAGTCCGGTATGGTTCTCTTAAGCACGGTGATGGGTTTCCGCGTGTGTCAGACACTTGGCTGTCAGAACACCGCTACTTATCTCATTTTCCTCCTGTCAGGATTTGAAGCCTCTGAGCTCAAATGTGTCTCGCCATAATGACACAAGGCAGGCACCTTTACTCTTTGCAATGCAGCAACGCTGATCTTAGTTGGACTTGACTGGTGTGTTGTGATTCATTAGTTCTGCAGCACTGCAGCCCATTGCACTGCATCGGCGGCAGAGATAAAAGATCTGGGAACTGAATTATTCCTTCTCTTAAGTGGCAGATCGGGCAGGCTAGATGTTAGGCAAGTTTCCTGACTCCACGCGCGCCTCCGTTGACCCGGCAGTAAGTCGGAACCCGCTTGTTAGTCGATCGGCGGGTCGCTTTTCCTGGGGGTGATAATCCATGCAAAAAAATAAAAAAAAAAATAATTTGATCACTCAATCCACGGCTGTTTGTGGGGACGCTGCTGTGCGGAATTGGCTGCCGCGTTTTGCCCACAAAATACACAGTCAATTCACTGTACAGCATATTCTGCGAAGCGCTTTGAAGATGCGATAAGGCGCTACAACAAATGCAAGGATTATTATTACTGATTATTATCACTTATTTATTGTGAAATCCCTTTGAGACATCCCCCCGAAAGGAAAGGCACTGTATCACATGTGAGGGTTATCAGTATTATTATAAAATGCTTGACGAGTTTCTTGTGATTAAAGCTTGTAATAACGAAAGGAACTGAACTCAATTCCCTCCAGGGTGGGGGGGAATCAACTGTGAACGATATCAAGGTTACTACAGTACTCGCGGAAAAGATTTTGGTCGCCCGGGCTAAAATGATTTAGCATTCAATTGACGATACTTTAATGGAGCTTTCATTATTGCGCTACCACCAAGAATCTCACGTTCTGAAGCATATCAATAGCTTCAAATTGCAAGATAATCCTGGGTTTTGCAGCCCGCGGGGGAACAGTAAAGTTGCAGGCGGCAATTTAAAATCAATTTAAAAATGTCAAGCGATAATTCGTCTCCGCTGCCACCTCTTCCACATACTCCTGAAGATGACAAGCTCTGTTAGGCTTCTTCAGTTATAAGCACCTGCCTTAAATAAAGCCCTCCGCAGTCTCAGACCCCCCACCCCCCCAGCCCCCTGCCCCCCCAGCACGTCTCAAAGTGCTTCACCGTAAAGCGCAGTGACTGGCTTTTTTTTTAAGTAAGCAAACGCGATTCGCACACAGCAACGTCCGGCATGAAGTCAATGATCAATCTTACGCAGTGGACTGTTGGTCAGGACACCCTATGATGGAGAAACCGCCTTCTCTTTTCCGATAGGCATCTTCGACGTCCGCTTGAACAGGCCGAGGCAACACCGTGTGAGTTCAGACGTGAGGTTCTGGACATGGGGCTCGAACCCGACAACCTTCTGACTCAGGACGGAGAGAGTGTCGGCTGACGCGAGCCAGGCTACACGCACACACAAACACACGCAACAGCTTGCCTTTCAAAGGCAGGCAGATGTTTGAACTTATTAACAGGCTCACTAAACAATTGAGTAATTGTCTTTCGAGCGCTTTCGACGGATTGATAATCATCTTGAGGGAAGGATTGATTGACGGGCGCCCAGCAAAGTACATAGGAACGGTGTCTCTGAACTGGATGTACGGATTGAGCTGAGCTGTGCCTAATTGGGGTGTTACAAGCCAACAACACTTTGCAGTAGGAATCCATCTGTATGTGTGTGTGTGTGTGTGTGCGGGCGTGTCTGGTAACTGGAGAAGGATTTAGCTGTCAATTTGTTTGAAGCAAGGTTTTCACGGCATTAAATCAAGCTCGCTGGAGGGCAAAGCATTCGTTAAACTTCCCATTCCTAAATACGGGGCCACAAATTCGCCAAGAACAGCGACCGCAGACGGACGTGAAGCGAACCACTGAATAGCAACTGGGAGGATTGCTCTCGCTAGGACGCAGTGGGAAACTTGTCTACGTTCATTTCTCTTAGGAACCATGAGAGAGAGAGGGAGAGAGAGAGAGAGAAAGAAAGAGCGAAAGAGAGAGAGAACGAGAGGGAGAAAGAAAGAGCGAGAGAGAGAGAAAAGGCATCAATGCCATCAGTCTGAGCTCCATTTTGATCTTTGCTGCGTCTTTACTTTGCTGTTAACCTCGTGAATCATGGTTCAAAACGAACCGGGTTCCGTTCTGGCGCCTTTCGCCCGCAAATCACACAGTCACTCCACGTTACGGTGTCTGCTGCGGAGGGCTTGGAGACGTCGCGACGACACACGACAAGGCGCTCGATCGGACGCAACGAACCGATGAGCCGAGCTGAAACACGGAGCCTTTTAAACACTCCTTCGCGAGTCGACGTACGGTTCGCGAAAGAGATGGAACACTTTAAAGCAAATTACGCTTTTATTGAACATGGTCTCTGCCACTTTTAATTTCCATCCACGGGCAATAAATAATTCAGCATTACTGCAGACAACATTCTTAATATTTTATGATTTTCATCATGAATGTCCCTCCTAGATATATATATATACAGTGAGTGTGTGTGTGTTTTTTTTCATTCCTCGCGGTGAATGCTTGGGTGCCAAGTGAGAGGATGGGAAAGGCCGAGGCCGAGAAAGTATTCGTCCGTATCCTTCTTTGGCTTCTCCTCAACCAAAGCTCGGTCCTGCAACGGGAAGTCAGGATGGGTATTCTGGAAGGATGAGATCGAATAATAATACTCCTGGCGTTCGACATCGTGCCTTATCACGTCGTCGAGACGCCTCAAAGCGCTTCACGGGATGCACCGTAAAGTGAATCGGTTGTGTATTTTCACGGGCGAAACGCGGGCGGCAGTGTCCACACACACAGCCGTGAATCGAACGACCGATTTTCTTCGAGGGATAAATAAAATCCCTTCACTTACCGGATAGATTTTCGGACGGATCTTTGAAGTCCACCTGAACAGGGCAGACGGGGTTTAGACCTCGGTTTAACATCTCGTTCCGAAGACCAGCCCCTCCGCCAACGCCACAGAACCCCAGCACCGCACTGGAGCATCAGCTTAGACTAACTACACTGGCTTTGAACCCACCACCTTCTGACTCAGAGGCGAGAGCGCTACCGCTCAGCCAGGTCGACAAAAGCAAAAAACAAATGGGGTGTCCTGGCCGGCAATAAAATAAAATTCGGCGATTCGCTTCCTTGGCTTTTAGCCGCAGGGCATCTCCGTGAGCGAATTACCTGCCAATTAACGCCCAAAACACACAGTCGCTACACTTCCCAGTCAGATCCTGCAAAGTGCTTTGAGATGTCGGCATGATGCAGAGGCGCTGTAGCAAAATGCCGGGATTATCACGGCTATTACTCTGTGGTTTGCTCTGCGGGGCAGCCATTCAGCGTCAAAACTCGGCCCAGCGAGGAGCAGTGAGTGGCTGGTTTGAATCAATGAATTATTTACGAAGTGAGAGGTCTCTAACGATCAATCTATTAACGTCGGCTGAATTTTCAGTTCGAATCAGCGTCAGAGAATCACAGACATCTTAAGCACAATCCCATCATGGGCTTACCGTGCTCGCCCCCCCCAACCCCACCCCCCCCCCACCCGCCCCGCTGGAGCTCTCATTTCTATTCCAAATCCCCCGCTGTTTCCGCACAACCCCTTTAATCGTTGTACGCTTCGCAATGAAGAACGTTTCTCTCGGAATAAATAATCGTCGTGATAGCAATAGGAAATCCTCGCAATCGACGCAGAGCCTTAACAAGTGGCTGAGATCTCTCGAAGCCCTTCAGAAGGATTCGCCATCAAAGTGTAGTGACTGCGTATTTGGTCAGCCAACTCGCATGCTGCGTAATGACGTAAACGACCATTGTTATCTGGCGATCGTTGGCTGGGGACACCGAGAGAGAGAGAGAGAGAGGAGAGAGAGAGAGGGATCTTTGAAGTCTGCCTGAACAACAACAACAACACCTTGCATTTATTTCGCGCCCCTCACCCAGAGCGCTTGACAGCGGTGGGTTTGGGGCACAGAACAGGCACAGATGAGGACCTTGGGTTAAGGTCTCATCCGATGGCGACGGCACCTCTGACAGCGCAACCCCCCCCAGCACCACCACCACCACCACCACCACCACCACCCAATGCGTTGGAGTGTCAGCCTAGACCGCGAGCTCAAAGTCCCCGACGCGGGGCTTGAACCGGCAACCTTCTGAGTCAGTGGCTCAGGCCGACACCGACGCAATTCCTCTCGTTACCTCTTGCTTTCAGGGGCTTCTGAAACGCACCGGGCTTGCAAGTTCCTTTGATGTGCTTTCCGCAGCGTTGAATAAATAGCCTTGACTCGCAACGAGGCATTTGATTTGTATTTTTTTTTAAAAAGAAGACGTCGTTTGATAAGATCTGCCAAAGAAGCAGCTGTTTTTTTTAATTTATGCTTGGGATTTATTTTTCTACCTTTTCTTCTCCCCCCTCCCCCCATTCCCCCCCATTCCCCCCCCCCACTCCCGCCTTCCGCATCCACGCTCCATCCATCCCTTCTAGCAATCTTTCAACGAACACTTCATAAAAGATTTAATTGAGTATTCCTTATTCCTTTGGGGGCGAAGAGAGTGAGGGGGGGGGGGGGCGGGGGTGGGGGAGTGAAGCTTTTTAAGGGGACGTTCGGATATCTTCTCCAAACTTTTCCTTTGAGGGGATCACTTTTCAGGGATTTTGTTCTTAGAACGATAGGGTCGGAGGGGAGAAAAAAATGCAGCTTCGGAATCATTTTTGAGGAAGACGTGGCGTCTCGCGGCAAAATGTTTCACACAGAAAACTGCATCGGGTCATCTTCTGTCACCCCGTTCTCCTTGGCTCCCACCCCCTCCCCATCTCGGGTGCTCGGTGTCAAGAGCTTTGAGATGTCCGTCCAACGCTATGTTATAGGGACATCCAATTTTGCAGACCATTTTGTTTTGTACTCACTGATTATCCTGCAGCGAAAGGTGTGGGTTTTATTTTTTGTTCCAATGCAGCTCAGTGGTTAGAGGGCTCGCCTCGCAAGCGCGCGAGAGGACCTGGGTTCGATTCTCGGGCGGGGCGAAATGTTAGGCGGGTTTCCTCACTCGTGTGGAGTTTACCTCTGTTTACCTGCAGTCAACTGATGGTCGCTCCATCCACGGCTGTTTGCGGGCACGCCGCTGTGCGCCATCGGCTGCCGCGTTTCTCCCACAAAATACACGGTCAATTCACTTTACGGGGTATCCTGCGAAGCGCTTCGGGGCGGCTCGAAGACGTGATGAGGCGCTGTTATCAAATGCGAGGATTGTTATTAAATATTATTATTTTAACCTTGGATGACAAGTGCCCTTCTCTGAGGGTTATTTCCAGAGCGGCTTCATTCAGCTTTCTCCTTTGCTTCGGCCGCGAAGTGGCTGTGAAGTGGACAAGACTTGCCACAGGCGGCAACACGTGAGTCGCCCTTGTCAACGCAGCCAAGAACGTGGAGTGGGGCGAGTCAGCGGGGAGGAAATCGGAGTCGGCTTTCCGTTACCCTGGAAACTCTTTGTGTAGGTTGATGATTGCAACGCTGAGGGGAAGGGCTGAGGCTGTGGAGGCATCGAGTGGTCTGAATGTAGGTTGAGAGCTCCTAACGGTGAAGCTGTCTGCAATGGAGAGGCTAACTATCAGAAGGGTTACAGCTGCTAACGAACTCCCTGGCTCTCCCACGCTGGAGGACGAATGGGAGAGTTTCTCAAGCCGAGAGACGTTGCTTCATTGATCCGTGTCCCTTGACGTGTCTATCGCTCGAGGTTTATCAGTACAGATGAGGACTCAACCCAGAGCTCCAAAGGGTCCCCTATCTGAACATCTCTCGCATTGCGTGGCGCATATGTTGAAGCCGTGAACTTTTACAGTGTGGCGATGGGGCTTTCTGAGACGCCGTCCGTCAAGTTGTTGTTGTTGTTGTTTCTCCCAGACCTCCTCGAGCCTGTTTCCCCCCCATCACGGCTGAACTGTACCTCAACTCCAATTACCCACCCTTGCCCCATAATCCCTTTATTATAATAATAATAATAATAATAATCCTTGCATTTGACATAACACCTCATCCCATCTTCGAGACGTCTCAAAGCGCTTCACAGGACACACCTTCCAAGTGAATCGACTGTGCATTTTGCGGGCGAAACGCGGCGGCCGATTGCGCCCAGCGGCGTCCCAACAAACGGCCGTGGGATCGAGTGACCAAATTATTATTATCTATTCATTTCTTTTGGTAAACAAATGGATTCAGCATCCACAGCCTCCCATCCCAATGAACGGCATCCCAGACAACGCAGCCCTGGGAATGACTCTACAATCTGCCGTAAAGAAAGGGGGAAGTTGTACGGAATCTGACGCGATACAGTCAAATGACCCTCTGTCCCCCGTTATTGATCTTTCTCCGTACGAGCGAAACGGGCGACGTTTTTATTACATCTGAGTCGCATTCACACACACCTTCGGGTCAATTCGAAATGACATTTCGCTGATTTTTTTTCCCTTCTCCAGGCGGCTGAGCTTCGCTGAGTCCAGCAATAAATAATAATAATAATAATAATAATAATAATAATCCTTGCATTTGATACGGCGCCTTATCCAGACGTCTCGCAGGGCTTCACGGAATCTACCGCAAAGTGTAGTGACTGCGTAAATTTGTGGGCGAAAGGCGGCAGCCAATTGCGGGCCGCAGGCAGTGTCCCACAAACAGTCGTGGGTTTTGAGTGACCGCATTTATTTTAGATATTTTTTTTTGAAAGGGATTACTGTTTCTCAAATCTCTCCCGTAATCATTTGCCAACCACTCTCTCTCTCTCTCTGTCTCTCTTTCCCCCTCTCTCTCTTTCTCTCTCTCTCTTTCTTCTCTCTCTCTCTCTCTCTCTCCACCTGCCCCGTATAAAGAGTATAGAATACGCCAGCAATTCTTTTGACCGGCAAAGTAGGAAGAGGATCAATTTATTTCTCTGTCACTCTTGAGCCTTGCAGGGTTTGGACCCACACTACTGCCGCGTGCCATCAGGGGACAGCAGATATACACACTTAGCCCACGTCACCTCGCCTCTCGCCTCGGACCAGAGTTGGTTGGTGTCATTTCGGAAAATCAAACGGATCAGGTTAACCGCTCACTCCTGCCGGGAACGCCGATCGAACGCTGGGGGGAGGATGAGAGCACACGGGGCCGAAGGGCTTTCTTCGCTCCCCGTCGATCCCCCTCGATCATAACCCCTTCCAAACAACTGTGGTAAATAATAATGAATCGGTCACTTCAATCCGCGACTGTGTGCGTGGCACCGTTTGCCGTGCGCAATTGGCTGCCGCGTTTCGCCCATAAAATATACAGTCGATTCGCTCCACAGTGGATACTCCACCGTGAAGCGCTTTGAGACGTCTCGAGGACGTGATAGGGCTCTGTACCGATCGCGAGGATTATTATTATTATTATTATAATACTATCTTATGCGAAACTCCCTTCCCTAATGCGGAGATAGGCGGACGTAGGCACGGTCGAAGAGGAAGGTTGGGAAGAGTAGATGAGGCCAACAGGACCCTGGGCTCCATCGCTCTGGAGAATCACTCCCTAAAATCCCTCCCAAATGCCTCGCAAAAACCTACCTCTTTGGTCACGGTTGTGCTCATCTGACTACCCCCACACCACCCCCCCCCCACTTCCCTCGCTCAGGCTGCTCAAGGTCCCCACCGCAGCGCCTGCACGGACACTGAGCTATGTGAAAGGCAATTATGTTAGTGCAAATTGTTATTGCTCTGCGGGACACCGCCACTAGAGCCTGGATCCCGGCTGTGAGAGCAACGGGATATTTCCCTGCCTTGGCTTGTGCCTGTTTAACAGCACTTCTACAGCAATGAAGTCCTGATCGTGTGTCAGTCCGGCTCAGTGGAGGCTCACTCTAAGTCGTTGTGGGTTCAAACCCCACGTTGGGACTTGGAATCACGTAGTCTAAGCTGACGCTCCAATGCAGCTCTGGGGGGGGTCGCATTATCAGAAGGTGTCGTCTTTCGATGAGACGTCAAACCGAAGTCCCGGACACTTGCTCCACGACTGTTCGAGGGGACGCTGCTATGCGCAAATGGCTGCCTCGATTCGCCCACAAATACACTTCACAGTGCATCCTGTGGAGTCCTGTAGCTCAGTGGTTAGAGCACTCGCTTTGCAAGCGAGAGACCTGAGTTCAATTCCAGGCAGAGGGCGAAACCTTGGGCAAGTTTCCTTACTCCACACAGAGCCTAATAATAATCCCTCCAAAAACCCAAAACAATAATAAATTGGTCATTTTCAATCCACGACTGTTTGTGGGACATTGCTGTGTGCAATTGGCTGCTGCGTTTGCCCACAAATATACAGTCAATTCACTTTACAGTGTGTTCTGTGAAGCGCTTTGGGACGTCCTCCCGACGTGAAAAGCGCTATATCAAATGCAAGGATTATTATTATTATTATTATTATTATTATCCTGCGAAGCGCTTTGAGACGTCTCGAGGTCACGATAAGGCGCCATAACACATGCCAGCACTATCAGGCTCGATAATAATCCTAACGATGTCTGATATACAGCAGCGTCCAGACACGGGGTGATGTCTCTGAATCGTACCGTTTTATTTGGTTGAAAGGGGGGGGGGGGGGGGAAACACACACCAGGCTTTTGTTTCTGTCTCCTGGTTTACAAAGGCAGCGCTGGATAGCAATGCGAAGAAAAACACACACACCAAACGCTTCCATTTGGACTTCATTTGCGTTTCTGCGATGATAATGTTTCGGTCACAGGCTCCCGAGTTTTCCATGGAAACGGGCTCCGATTCAATTACTTTTGGCGACCATTTGAAAAGAAAATATTCCTTCGCATGTTCCGTACTCACCCCGAGCCAAATGACACGATCCGTTTCATTCGAGCTCCGCGACTGCGAGGGTTAGCTTTCATTACCTCGATTTAAATATCTCAACAGCTGCCAGCTGCTGGAATGAGCAGGAGAATGAGTCTTGTGGAGGCTCGCCAGCCTGGCTCAGCCTTCAGCAACCACAACAACAACAACTTGCATTCGCACAGTCCCCCTCATGCAGGGTAGTGTCTCAGAGCGTGGAGGAGTGGGGCGGGGGGGGGAGGAGGAGGTGACCGTAGGCACGATCGAAGAGGAAGGTCTTCAAGCGTGACCTGGGGATGGGGAAGGAAGGCTGAAGGCTTTCGCTACTCGCTCGCTGGAAGTCCGCTGGTTTCCGCAGATGCGAGAGGTCTGGACTCGTTTCAAAATAGCTCGAAGCTGGGATGGGAGGACGGGGGTGACCTGGAGGGATGAGATCAGACAGGCGAAGGGGACCTTCTTCGTTAGGAAACCATCTTGCGATCTGATGGGCAAATTGGCTGCTGCGTTCTCCTACGGAGCTTGAATCCCGCAAAGCGCTTCGAGGCGTGATAAAAGGCACGGTCAAGTCACTTTGCGGCGTCTTCCGTGAAGCGCTTTGAGACGTCTCGAGGACGTGATGAGCCGCTGTATCGAACGCGAAGGTTATTATTCTTATATTATTATTCTTATATTATTATTATTGTGGGAGCGCATTGTCATTGTCAGAGGTCACCGATCTGCAGGTGAGGAACTTCAAACCGAGGTCCCAGTCTTGTGCCTGTTCGGGAGGACGTTAAAGATCCCCCCCACCCCCCCCCCCACCCTCCCTCCCTCACCCCCCCCTCCTACAAAGAAAAATAGTCACTACACGTGATAGTGATTACCGTTGAGATGTTTCGGTGTTAAGGAGACGCGAAAAAATGTATGATATCACAATAATAATCCTTGCATTTGATGCAGCGCCTCATCCTGCCTTAGAGACGTCTCAAAGCACTTCACGGGATACACTGCAAAGTGTGTTTTGGGGGCAAAACAGGGATTTCCTCCATTATCCTCGGTGCAGGGTGTGGGGGAACGCTGCTCAGCACACAGCCGCCGACATCCGCAGCCACGCACACGGCATTTCTCATGAATATTTATGGCCTGTTGCTTGGTTCGAGTTGTTCAGTGCAATTTGTACTTGGACTCAGCTGCTCCTCATCTGTCTCGACGGAACATTCGGTTCCACTTCAATTACAAAGCAGAAAGTCAGCGCCGTGAATCAGGGCACCCTTGTCCCTGGGCAAGGATTTCCATCGCAATCGCCAGCCGGGCTCAGACCCCCAGTGCTACGGCTGGGTATTAAGCCCCCTTCGCAGGCCGAGGCTGATGCTCCAACAACAACAGCAGCAACTGTTTACAATAATCCTTGCATTTGATATCTAGCGCCTTATCACTTATGTAGCCTTTCGCCCACATAGTACAAAGTCAATTCACGTATCCGCGTATTTGAGACGTCTAGAAAGGTCTTTGGCAGAGGGACAATGCAACAACACCAACCCGCCACCCCCCACCCCACCACTCCCCATCCCCCCAGCGCTGCATTGGAGCATCAGATTAGATGATGTGATTCCAAGTCCCGACGTGGGGCTTGAACCCACAACCTTCTGACTCGGAGGTGTGTGTGTGAGAGAGAGAGAGAGAGAGAGAGAGAGGAGAGAGGGTGGGGGGGGGGGGCTACCTCTGAGCCAGGGCTCTTTGTTTTGGTCAGCCGGGTGTCTGGCACACGCGGAAATTAGGGGGGAGAGAGCCCAGAGTGTGCATGGGGGGGGGGGTAAGCTGCTGGAGTCTGACCAGCTAAATCCACGTAGCTTGCACTGGGCCAGGCTGACATACAGGAGGTGAGGGACATCTTTTTTGGGGGCTCAGGATGGTCTTTCCAGTCGATAAGGCCGCTCCGGGAGTGGGGAAGCCTGCAGAGGGCATCGGTCCAGAAATCTCGGCCGCACAGCTGATCTGATACAGTGTGTTGCCAGTGGGCACCTGGAGTTTTGGGGGAAGTGGTGGGGGGGTTACACTGTCTCTCCCCCCCCCCCCCCCCCCCCCCCACCCGCTGGCTGTTTGGCGCACATCTGGCCGCACAGATGCTGTATCCGAAACCAATTCCTCACGTGCTCCTGGAGACTGAACAGCATCTGCTTCCCCCACGCACCCCCCCCCCCAACTTAACCCCCCCAACTCCCCATCCCGGAGCTGAGCTCTGGGCTGCTGTTAGCCGCCCACAAGAACGCTCACAGCTTTAGCCGCACTTTGCACAGTGAGAGACAGTAAAGCCATCCAGCCTGGCTCTGTCAGCTTAAGCTCCGGCCTCTCGCTCAGAAGGTTTGGGGGCTTTGAGCTCATTGTCAGGGCTGACACTGCAATTCGGTCCTGCGCTGTCGGAGAGACAGTCCTGCGTTAATCCGAGGAGACAACCGGAGAGAATCCCTTCTCTCTTCCGACCGAGCCACAGGATCTTTAACGTCCACCTGAACAGGCAGATGGGATGTTAGCTTGATGTCTGATCTGTAAGTACAGTACCTCTGACATTGCAACACATCGCTTCTCCCTCCCTCTCCCTCCAACCCCCCCCGCGCCCCCACGGCTCCAGTGCCCGCCCCCCACCCCCCACCCTCCAGCAAATCAGTTTTCACGGAATATACTGCAAAGTGACTTTAACTGTATATTCTGTAGGCGCCCCACACACAGTCGTAGATCGAACCAGCAAATTATTATTATTATTTTTTTTGACGGTTATTACCCTTGGAAAGCGGGTTCTGACTTACTGCCGGGCACAACAGGGGCGTGCGAGGGGCAAGGAAACCGCCTAAGGAATCGATCCCCGTTCCTCTCGCTCGCTAGGCGAGCGCTCTAACCAATGCGCTACACAACCCGGCAAAGGTACTGAAGAAGATAGTACAAATGATTCTTGGGGTGAATGAAGTCCTTAGCCGTTTGTGAGGCCTGTTACCGTATCAAAGCCGCTTACAAGTGCCGTCGATTCCATCCTGGACGAACGTAGCCAGAGAGGAAGATTGCCAAAAAAGAAAAAGAATTTTAAACGGGACAATTAAACTGGGCTGTCAAACCCCGTTAATGTCTACTGTCTTGTCATCGGCCGCTGTCTAAACGTTGTGAAATCGAGTCTCTTTCGATTTGACAGGCGGCGAAAAGAAACACAGACAACAGTTTATTGTGCAGTACATTTTCTTGGCAGCGGGATTTCTGTCTAAAGAGACTTCAGCGGAGCAACGACGACAACAACACCACCACCACTACCAACAACAACAACACATCCCATTACATCCCAAGGGGCTGGACAGTCAGAGATCCACACTCGAGCAGGCAGTTGGGATCAGGAAGGGGGGGTAGAGGGCGGGGAGGGTAGCGGGTAGGAGGGTGACCGAAGGCGCGGTCAAAGAGGAGGGTCTTGAGCCGGGTCTTGAAGGAGGCGAGGGAGGGGAGCGAGGCGGAGGGACTGTGGATTGAGTGACCACATTATTACTGGGAGTTGTTCATTTTTCTTTTGGTTCGAAGGGATTATTTACCGCGACCCTCCTACTCACCGCTAGGTAAACAGAAGCGGGTGGAGTAAGGAAACTTGCTAACGTTTTACCCTGACTAGCTCCGGGAATCAAACCCAGGTCCTCCCGCTTGCGAGGTGGAAATGCTCTCTAACCGACGCTTTCGACCTAATCTCCGGACAATTTCGTTCTAAAACCTGATTCCGCGTAACTAATGCATTTTTAACCTCAAATATCCGGGCTCCCTCCCTCGGCACGAAATGGAATGAAAAGCGCATCAATTATTCAGAGCTGCTTTGCGGATTGATTTGGGCAAGTGGTCTCCATGTTTTCACTCTGTCTCCTCTTCCCCTCCCCCCCCCCCCCCCCCGTAGGAGCACAGGAGCTGGGGGAAACGGGAACAGTAACAGCAGGAGGCCATTCAGCCCACCGAGCCTGTTCCACCACTTCATTAGACCTCGGCAGATCTTCTAATCCCAGTACCCTACCCCTTTCTCCGACACCCTTCGTTTTCAGAATCCTTGTATGTGAGACAGCGCCTTATCGGGTGGTTAAGCCGTCTCAAAGCGCTTCATGGGAGATAGTGTGAAGCGAAGTGACTTTACAATTTTGTGGGCGAAACAAGGCAGCCAATTGCTCATAAACAGTCGTGGATTGAGCGCCCGCATTTTTGGGGGAGGGATTATTACACAGCAGAAAGGGATCCGCTAATCGACTAACAACCGGGTTCGTAAGGTTTGGCCCCGGCCGGGAATCGAACCCGGGTCCTCTCGCTTGCAACCATTAGGCTAAATCCTCTTTGAAACATCGGTATTGATTCCCTCTCTACAGCTCTCTGGAGCAGAGCGCGGTTTGGAATGACTACAGCACTGATCACAGGTCGTTAGGCGGCACAGCTCACAGAGTAATGTCACTGTGACCGGGGACAGATGGAGATGAATGTCTTCTCTCAATCACTGGCGGGTCTGGTCCCCAGCCTTGGCGCCTTCTCCATTATCCCTCGGTGGCGGGAGTGGAGGGGTGGGGGGGGGGGGGTGGGGGGGAGGAACTTGCATCCGAGCTGCCAGTGTCAATAAGCGATAGCTTCGAGACACGATCTCATTGCCTTCCTTCTCACGTTCCGACGGATCATCCTGCGTGCGTTCTCAGATCAGAGCAATCCATTACACGGCCAAACCTCTCAAAACCCTGTACTGTAAAGCGGTTTGACTGTGTGTTTCGCGGGCGATTAGGACAGAAGAAGAAACGCTGGACAAAAAAAGGTCCATCTAGTTAGCCCTCCCCGAAGGAGCCTTTCCCACAGGTTCGCTATGCGCTCGCTGGATTGCGCGTAGCAGCGTCCCCACGAACGGGGTAGTTGCGGATTGAGTGAGCAAATTATTTTGGTGAAGGGCTTTATTACCACCGCCCACCCCAACCCTGGCCAGAAAGAGAGTTTAAAAAAAAACATTCGGGGGGGTGGGTGGGTGCGGGGTGGGGTAGAGGGGGGTGGAGGTGGGTCAAAGTCATGGTTAAACGGACCAGATTGAAGATGAAGCTCTACGACAAAGAGCGGGCACCAAAATTGTTCCCGAATGAACCGGTTCGAGACCTCTCTGGGCCGCTGAAAATTGCCACTGATCCATTCCCCGCGCCTCTCTGTTTGACCCAATTCCTTAGCTCCCTGCAATCCTGAGTAACCTGCTTATCAAAGAGGAGAGGCGGAATCTCGTTCATCTTACTCAAAGATACATTCGTCTGTCTGCCCCTCACTGCCGCCAATAATACAGGGAGCCTTTAACCCCGTGAGCACTGAGATCCCTTGGCTTCTTTGTCCGTACCTGGTGAGCTTGTTGGTTCCATTTTAAAATGATATAATAATAATCCTGGCATTTGTCACATCTTTGAGACGTCTCAAAGCGCTTCACAGGGTATACTGCAAAGTGAATTGACTGTGTGTTTTACGGCCGAAAGGATGTACAATATATATATATATACAATATATACGTGGCACATAAAGCAAGTTTGCCGTAACTTATAATGTGCGTAAATCATATTAAATGTCCCGATTGATACGACTTATGAGAGTTTACCTGTATATAATTTAAGTCTGTTTATTTTTGCAATTTCTAAGGACTGGATGCCTGCTCTCCCCCGCCATAATAATCCCTCCTCCCCGCAACAAAATGTGGTCACTAAATCCACGACTGTTTGTGGGACGCTGCTGTGCGCAATTGGCTGCCGCGTTTCGGCAGATTCACTGCGCTTTACGGTATATCCTGCGACGCGCTTTGAGACGTCTCGATAAACAGGAACATCTCTATATAGTCTGATATTAACAGTGACACCTGTACATAGCCTGTTATTAACAGTGACACCTCTACATAGTCTGATATTAACAGTGACACCTCTATGTAGACTGATATTAACAGTGAGAACCTCTATATAGACTGATGTTAACAGTGAGCACCTCTATATAGACTGATATTAACAGTGAGCACCTCTATATAGTCTGATATTAACAGTGACACCTCTACATAGTCTGATATTAACAGTGACACCTCTATGTAGACTGATATTAACAGTGAGAACCTCTATATAGTATGATATTAACATTGATACCTCTATATAGTCTGATATTAACGGTGATATCTGCATATAGTCTGATATTACCTCTATATAGACTGATATTAACAGTGGGCACCTCTATATAGTCTGATATTAACAGTGATCACCTCTATATAGTCTGATATTGACAGTGACACCTCTATATAGTCTGATATTAACAGTGACACCTCTATATAGTCTGATATTAACAGTGACACCTCTATATAGTCTGATATTAACAGTGACACCTCTATATAGTCTGATATTAACAGTGACACCTCTATATAGTCTGATATTAACAGTGAGCACCTCTATATAGACTGATATTAACAGTGAGCACCTCTAGATAGTCTGATATTAACAGTGATACCTTTATATAGTCTGATATTAACAGTGACATCTCTATATAGTCTGATATTAACGGTGATATCTGCATATAGTCTGATATTACCTCTATATAGTCTGATATTAACAGTGGGCACCTTTATATAGACTGATATTAACAGTGAGCACCTCTATATAGACTGATATTAACAGTGAGCACCTCTAGATAGTCTGATATTAACAGTGATACCTTTATATAGTCTGATATTAACAGTGACACCTCTATATAGTCTGATATTAACAGTGATACCTCTGTATAGTTTGATATTAACACTACGACGGGGAAACCTTGGGCAAGTTTCCTTGCACCACACGCCTGATAATAAACCCTCAAAAAAATATAATAATAAATTGGTCACTTGAATCCACCACCGTTTGTGGGGACGTTGCTGTGCCCAATTGACTGCCGCATTTCACCCACAAAACATACGGTCAATTCACTTTACAGTCTATTCGGTGAAGCGCTTTGAGACGTCGAGAAGACGTGAAAGGCTCTACGATGATGCATTGCCCTTTATGGCGGGAGGGTGGACGCAAAATGAAACAGAGTACAAGACCAGATGATTTCGCTTCAAGGGGAGATCTTTTGGAAGCTTCTGTCTGAGCGCTCTGCGAGTCTCTCACAATCTGTACGCGCTCGAGGGAGGGGAAAAAAAAACCTTCGAGTGGGAGCGGGGAAAGAGCTGGATTTGCCGTGTTAGCTTTCAAACAGATTCTATTTGTGTCTCAGCCCATCTGGATTCCGAGGATCCATCTTCTGCTGATGGAATATCTGACACTCAATGTTGGCGGCGGTGGGGGGTGGGGGGGGCGGCTGGGGGGGGGGGGGCGAGTGGGGGAGATTGGCAAAGGATTTGCAAACAACACATGCTCCATGCAATAATAATAATAATAATAATCCTTGCATTTGGTACAGCACCTTTTCACAGCAGGAGGCTGTCAGAAAGCGCTTCCATCTGTATCCAGCTAAGCGTAGTGACTGTGTGTTTTGTAGGCCATCGAGGCATGGTGGCGATGTGAAATGAATGGTTCTACCTGGGCCGATCATCTCGACTGTTTCAGAGGGGAGGTGGGGGGGGGCGCGGTGGGGACGGTGGGGGCTGGTGAGCGGGGGGGGGGGGTTTGGGGGGAGAACGTCAGCTCCCCGCAAATTGCCGGCCACTTTCGCCCACAAACCACACAGTCGCTGGCCTTTACGGTAAAAAAGAAAATCCTGAGAAGCGCTTTGAGGCGATGAGGCAACGTATCAGATGCAAGGATTACTATTATTATCATTATTATTATTAATAATAATAACAAGGGGAATGATCCGTTCATTCACACGCACGTGCCTTGGAGAGACAGCACCGCGATGAGCGAGCGAGAGAAAGAGAGCAGTTCAATTAGCCAAACGGCTGTGTTTATCCATATATAACCTCTCGCTCTGGATCAATGTTAACGTGAGGTGGTTCCAAGGCGAATGCTGTTTCCTAACCGCTTCTACCCTCCGCCAGCCACCCGCCACCACCCCCCCCTCCCCAACCACTCACCACCCTCCCCCCCCCCTCCACCCCCCCTCCACCCCAGGCCGTCCTGTGTTTGCGGAGCTCAGTCGTCTTATGCAAAGGAGTTGGCAGGTTCCTGTCCCGATGGATTACGCGAGTCTGGCTGCACATTATCGGCAATTGCAAATGTCACTGGGTCTGTTTCGTGTGCTGCCCCCAGTCACCTGGTGACAAGCCAGAGAGCATCAGTATTCTCCGCAACGTATCGCTGTCAGAAGTCATTTTATAATCTCCATGGTGACTTGAGCAGTTTAATTCCGATTGATAGGGAAGGGACCGGTGGTGGGGGGGGGGGGTGGGGGTGGGGGGGGTTGGAATTTCCAACCGCCTCTTTCTGTTTTGCTTTGCAACAGGCAGCTGTGAGCAAATCGAGAAAAATAATAATCCTTGCGTTACCGCTTCGCGGGGGTTTTCACTTGCAAAAGTGTAGTGACTGGGTGTTTTCGCAGCGACTTCCCCCAGAAACAGCCGTGAAGCGAGTGATTTTATTCCCGCTATTTAATTTCGCGGCATTTGCTACTGTCGCGATCGTGACCCTCTGGTTCAAAGCCGCCTCACTTTGTTGCCGTTTAATTAACCGCGATGATAATAAGCTCATCTCGGACAGTTCTCTCTCCAGCCCTTTAAAGACAACTTAATCGTCCCGCCGCTCTTCCTAGCGGCTCGAACCTTTTTTCTCGTTCCGATTATTTCCAAACACGCGTGTAATCGGTTGTGTCGACGGGTCGGGTCGGCTCGGCTTCCAAAGCTCCGACGCTCGACGAAATGTCACGTGCAACTGGTACGTATTCGGCCGATAACGTCCGGCAGCGTTTATCTGCCGTCGGAAGTTAAACCGAAATGGGCGCCGATGTTTTTTTGAAGCGTGTTCCGCGAAACGACAATCCTTGCGTTTGATACAGCGGGTGTATTTCTTTGTTTTTTTTTGGGTTGGGGTGGGTGGGTGGGAGGGAGGAGGGGGGTTAAGGTGAAGGCAACGAGCTAACAGCACCTTGTGGTGGTGGTGGTGGTGGTGGTGGTGGGGGTTGGGGGCTGTTTTTTTGCACGTGTCTGAGTGAAGGGTTATTGGGCTCAGTCCTGGACAGCGATCAGACATATCGCCATGTGTGCAGCACCGCTTTACGAGGATATTTATTTTGGCCGCGGAGGATATTCCCACTAAAGTGCCTGGCGCTGTACGGTGTAATTCCGAACAGTGTCAGGAGGTGGGTCCTGCCTCATCTGCTGGAAACTGTGACTCGCTCACAGCCAGAGCTCACTGCACTGCTCTTCGCTCACTCCCTCGCTCGTTTCCCCCTCCTCTCTCTCTCTCTCTCTCTCTCTCTGCCCCCCCCCCACCCACAACCCCCCCTTTCACTCTGCAACCGCTTCTGTTTTCGTTTGACTTGATTTAATCCTGGGGAAAATGTCAAAGCATTGCCACCAGGGGAGAGAAACGTTGGTCGCCTGCACCAGAAGGAACGTTATATAATAATGATGATAAGAGCAATCTTCGCCTTCGACACTCCATCATTAAAATCTGCAAACAAACTTTCCCTCCCTCCCCCCCTCCCTCCCTCCCTCCCCCCGGTGCTACTCGAAAAGGGATTTTCTGACTCTCTCTCCCCCCACCGCTGCGTCCTCGCCGACAATCCCCCGCCCCCCCCCCCCCAAATAAAATGGCTCACTGCTGTCTGTTTGTGGGACGTCGCTGCGCGCAAATTAGGCTGCAAAGTTCGCCCACAAAAAACACACGCAGTCAGTAGGGCTTTCCGGTAAATCCTGTGACGCGCATTATAATAATAATAATAAAAATAATAATAAGAAGAATAATCCTTGTATTGAGACACACGTTCAAATTTTAAAGACTGAGATAGATAGATAGATAGATAGATAGATAGATAGATAGATAGATAGATAGATAGATAGATAGATAGATAGATAGATAGATAGATAGATAGATAGATAGATAGATAGATAGATAGATAGATAGATAGATAGATGTTTGTTGGGTCAGGGTATCAAGGGAACTGGGGCGAGGGAGGTTAATTGGAGTCGAGGTGCGGATCGGCTACGATTTTCTAGAATGGCAGAACGGGCTCGAGGGGCTGAATGGCCTCCTCCTGTTCCGATGTCCTGCCGGTGCGAACTGCCGAGCAGTCAAAATCCTCCGGTTTCAAAGGGTTAAGGTTAGGCTGCTCTCCAGCGGAGAGACTATTGGCAGAAAATCGTGCCCTCCATCACATTGTCATGTCGCCTTTCACAGCTGACTCGAATTACAGTCCAGGCCAGACATTCTGTGGGCTTCAGATTCAATTTTTTTTGTAGATTTCGCCAGGACGCAAGCTGCCTCTTGCGTTCAGTTAGCAGTCATAATTCACAGAAATCTCCTCAGTGCCCGGCAATCTGTGCGCGGCAGCAGTAAACAGGATGCGGGCTCGCGTTGCCAAGTCAGTGCAGCTGATTTTCCCCAATAGTCCTCCCCTCGTTCAGGCTGCTCAGGGGCTCTGGTCAGCCTCCAACACGGGTCTGAAGAGACCGAACGTGCGCCCTAGACGAGAATAAGGGCTTGCACCCACCTACCTACCTCCCACCCCCCCCCACCCACTTCCCTCCCCTCCCCTCCAACTAACTCTCGCTCTCTCCGGCTCGCTAGACCTCAAGATCTCAAGACCTCAAGATCTCAAGACCCGTCTCTGGTTGTGGTTTGAGTGACTCCATTTTCTTTTGGAGGGATTATTATTTTGCTTTGTGGGAAGAGTTGCCTTCAACGTAAACAACAACAACAACAACAAGATTACATGTGTATAGCACCTTTCACGTCGGGAGGATGTCCCAAGGCGCTGGACAGTGTCCAGTATTTCAGACCCGAGCTGGGGTCAGGGGGGAGAAGAGAGGGTAGGGGAAGGGGGTTGGCCGATGGCATGGTCGAAGAGGAGGGTCTTGAGGCGGGACTCGAAGGAGGCTAAGGAGGTGGCGAGGCGGAGTGACTGTGGGATGGAATTCCAGAGGTTGGGGGCAAAGTGGCTGATGGCTCTCCCGCCAATGCTGGGACGGGTGGGTCGGGGGACGTGGAGCAGGTCAGAGCGGCTGAGCGAAGGGAGCGGGCGGTTTGGTAGGGGGTTAGGAGGTCGCAGAGGTAGGGTGGGGCGAGGCCATGGAGGACTTTGTCGGTGAGGACCAGGATCTTGAACTGGATCCTCTGAAGGATAGGGAACCGGTGGAGTCGGGCGAGAATGGGGGAGATGGGGGTCACGGAGTTGGGTGCGGGGAGAGGACACGGGATGCAGAGTTCTGGATTATCTGCAGCCTGTGGAGGTAATCTGATCAACGTTGGCCTATTGCAGAGATGCTTGTTCGCTAATGTCTCACAGCAGGGAAATGCAAACAGCGTTAACCCGGGGACAGACATCGCTCACGCCTTCCCCGCTGTCGGAGTCCCTGTTCCCTGTTCAGAACTGAACTCGATGAAAGTTCCTGGCGGGTTAGAGAGAAAAATCGTCCACGTTAAGAATCCCGCGGCGCGATGGGAAAAGAGAAGGGCTCTCTCCTCCCTCGCCCTGCCCTTTGACTTAGCGCCTCATCAAGCTGTTGAGACGTCTCAAAGCGCTTGGCAGAATATACTGTAAAGTGGAGTGACTGTGTATTTTTGTGGGCGAAACGCGGCAGCCAATATTTTTACGCACAGCAGCGTCCCCACAAGCAGTCGTGGATTGAGTGACGGGGTGGATTTTTTAGTGGGTGGGGGGTGCGGGGTGGGAGGGATTATTACCTCTGCCCAGGAATCGAACCCAGACCCTCTCGCTTGCGAGGCGAGCGATCTAATCACTTTGAATAGGAGGGTTTTACGTTGGCTCGAACGTCTCCTTGATGTTGCTCGTCTAATTTCGTTTAATATCCTCTAAAAAGCTCCTTCCCTTACCCACCTTTCCCCCCCCCACCCCCCACCCCACTCCCACTCCTCTCTGACTCACGCACCTCTTCCCCTCACAACAAAGACCTGGTTAAGATCAGTTCAGGGTTCGATTGTGCATTTAGAAGGCCTTTGTCCATCGGGCTCGACAGTCTGCCAGTCTTGTGAAGAGAACGTACAGTCGACTGACCAGGGAAAGCGATGCAATCATTTCGGTGTCAAAACAAATCGATAATCTCCTGAATTCTTTTACCTCTCTCATTTGGGACCCGTTGGAAATGCCACTTCGGGTCACTCCAAACCCATTTGCTCCCGTGCGTTTTCCAAACGAACAATATAACTCGGAAAGTCTGTTCGCTCCCGTTTCTAACGTTCCCTTTGACGCGCGGTTTAAGTTAAGACGCGGCGAGAGACTGAGCCGCCCGACCTGTTCGATCTAAAGATCGGCCAAACGGCTAACAGCAAACCCCGGGCTGGGATCGTGTGGCTCCACAGAGCTCGTTTGCAAGATGTATTTCCCCCCAGAACTGTTTAGACGGAGCTCCTGCCGTGCCTCCGCTTGCGTTAAGCCAACAGAGTCTGGGCAGCCACTCTGGTGCTAATTGCCTTGTGGAGGCAAGTGTTGGACTCCATGGAAACAGTCATGAAGAGGATCGGCACATGTTAAGGTTCAAATCGGAGACTGGCGGTGGATGGCAGGGTGAGTGGCGGGGGTGGGGTATGGTGGGGGGTTGGCGGGGTTGGGGTGGTGGGGGGGGGTGGCAGAGGGGATTGGGATGCATCACGCTCACTTCTAGCAGCGAGCTCGCCAGGTAAATGGCAGTGGTCTTTACTGCGGGGTCCTTCTCTTGGTATGACTTGTGCTGTTAGTCAGTTCGGCTGAGCCGCTCTCGCTCTCCTGCCTACGTGTCAGAAGGTTGTGGGTTCCAGCGCCTCTCCACGTCAAGCTCTCAGTTTAAGCTGGAGTGTTTGCGGGGGGCGCTGGGGGTGGGGGGAAGCGGTGGAACGGGGAAGCACTGCCTGGTCAGATATTTTTAAACCCTGGGTCCCGTCTGTAATGTTCAGGTGGATGTTAAAGCTCTTCCGCAGCGCAGTTCGCCTCAAGACATCGCCACGATCCAACAAGGCGCTCTATCAAATGCAAGGATTAATATTATTACTACTATTATTAGAATCATTATTACGATTGCTATTACTTTTATTACTATATTATTATTACCATTATTACTGCTACTATTACGACTATTATTATCACCAGTGTTATTATCATTTTCCCGCTCTGCTTGCGACGTTCACTGATTAAAAAAAAAGAGTTAAAATCTCATGAAAAACGTGGCGGGGAGCGATTCCGAGGAGGCAGACAAAACAAATCCAGGCTCCGTGCAGTCACGATTTTGAATATTTTACTATTCCCCGCTTTAACCAGGGAATTCTAATGAGGTGCGGAAGAGCTGAAACCACTCACTCACTCGCTCGCTCGCTCGCTCGCTCACTGGATTCATTTAAAACAGCCATTTAATATCCCACTCAGAAAGGCACTGCATTGCCGAACGCGGTTACAGCACTAACTGAACTGAATTTTTAGCAGTTCGCTGTTCTTGCCGACACTTCCGTCGGCTGTGGTTTAGAGCGCCGCAGTTGCAGGGGAGTGCGGAGAAGCTTCGGAAGTAAACCCCAAACGGTAACGTTTCAAGCAATCTGAGTTATTATTATTATTATTATTATTATTTTCCAGTCTCTAAACTGAACCTCGAGCCCATTGAGAGCAACATTGTCAGAGGTGTTGTCTTTCGGATGTATTTTGATACAGCGCCTTATCGCATCGTTGTGACATCTCAAAGCGCTTCACAGAGTATACTTTAAGAGAACTGACTTTATATTTTGTGGGCATTATCCTCCCCCCTCGCCCCCCAAACCCCACGAGTCCTTCCATTCCTCCATCGGCGGCCACACTATGTCCCCAAACTCGGACCACTCTCCCTCTAATCTTTCCTTCCCCATCTTCCGATTTGTGAAGCCCTGCAGCTCAGTGGTTAGAACACTCGCTTTGCAAGTGAGAGACCTGAGTTCAATTCCAGGCAGAGGGCGAAACCTTGGGCAAGTTTCCTTACTCCACACAGAGCCTAATAATAATCCCTCCAAAACCAAAAACAATAATAAATTGGTCATTTTGAATCTACGACACTTTGTGGGACATTGCTGTGCGCAATCGGCTGCCGCGTTCGCCCACAAATATACAGTCAATTCACTTTACAGTGTGTTCTGTGAAGCGCTTTGGGACGTCCTCCCGACGTGAAAAGCGCTATATCAAATGCGAGGATTATTATTATTATTATTAATCACGCCTGAAGACCTTCCTCTTTGACTGTGCCCTACAGTCAACTGTAACCCTCCCCGGCTCGGTGTCGTCAAAGGGGTAGATCCAGCCCACGTGTGACCCATTAGCCCAGGCTCACTGCAGCTGCAGACGCGAATGACAGGTGACTGTGTATTGAGCCCAGTTCCAACGGGCATAGACCAGAAAGAGAGAAGGGAGAGAGTGTGTGAGAGAGAGAGAGAGAGAGGTGGGAGGGAGGGAGAGAGAGAGGGGGGGGTGATTTGTTAAGGAAAAACTTGCTTGCTGATCTGGTAGTTTACCTGCGAGGCCAATTCTCACTTTCTCCAACAGATTCAATGCCCATTTGCTTCCTGATTCAATTAATTATTTCAGTAATAAGCAAAGCCATCAGGAGAAATCGGTTGATTAATTCTAGGAGCCAAAGGCAGTTGGTTCCTGCGTGCGGGTTTATCCATCTAGGTGTGCACGTGTACGTGTATGCATTTGTGTGTGTGTGTGTGTGTGTGTGCGCGTGTGCGTGTGTGCATGGCACGGAGCTGACCAGCCAGCCAGTGGCTTCCCTGAAGCACTACCGTTCATGTCAAGTAGAATGATGGGTTTGCTTATGAGAGACTAAATTGCCTGGTGGGTGTGAGTGTCATCCACGTTATAGTTCACCGATGGCCTGAAATTTTCTGACCAATTCAAAAGTGTGGCCTTTCACTACTTGCACGAGACGGGGGTGATGGTTAGAGCGCTCGCCAGCGAGAGGACCCGGGTTCGATTCCCAAATACCTTCGGCAAGTTTCCTTACTCCCCACGCCTGTGTTTACCTAGATTTTCTGGGGATAATAATCCCTTAAAAAAATGTTGTCGCACGACTGTTTGTGGGGACGCTGCCCCGTTTCGCCCCCAAAATATACAGTCGGGTCACTTTACAATACGTCTTGTGCGAAGCGCTTTGAGACGTCTCGACGACTTGATGTCAAACCGCGAGGATTATCATGCGAAGCATCTTAAAGATCTTAAACGAGGTCGGTTCTTGGACTTGCCCGAGAAAGAAAGTGACTTGCGCAGCTCAGGAGCGATTCAGCTCAGAGTCGGAGGGGGATGGGGTGGGTGGGGGGGCGGTAGGGGTGTGGGGAGGGAGGAGAAACAGCTGTTAGAGAGTTTTGGTCGGCAATCAATGGTCCAATTTTTGATGCAAGTGCGTCGCTGTTGACGAACGAGCGCTTCGATGCACGTGACTGAAGATTGCGAGCCAGCGGAGTGACGAATAGTACTTAACAGCACTGCAAAATGCCAGTCAGGCAGAGGCAGAGGCAGAGCGATGAACTGCGCAGACATTCAGCGCGACCTTTGCGGTAGCGTTGCCCTGGATCACGCCTGACCTGCTGTAGTGTAGGATCACACGGGCGTCTGCTCATTCTACGCTACGCTACGCTACGCAGTGCTGGTGTCTCTGAGTCAGGAGGTTACAGGGTGTTCTCAACCCACCAACACCCCCTCCACCCCCCACACACACACACCCCACCCCCAACCGACCACCACCCCCAACCCCACCACCATCACCGTACCCTCCCCCCTCCGACAACCATACATACATACAGTCAATTCACTTTACAGTGTGTCCCGTGAAGCTCTTCGAGACGTATCGAAGACGTGATGAAGCGCTGTATCAAATGCGAGGATCATTATTATCATTATTATTTATTATTAGGATTATTAAAGCGAGGTCCTGTCTGTACCTGTGTCTAGTGGATGTTGAAGATCCCATGGCACCACTCGAAAAGCGAAGGACGTCTCCCTCTTTCTTTCCCGATGTCCCGACCGACATTCCCGGCCGAGGAATTCGGTCACTCACTTCGTGACTGTTTGCGGGAGGTCGCTGCTCGCAATTTGGCTGTCGGACTTTGCCTGCGTAACACCACAAAGATCGCGCACAGTCTAACTACGCTCGACGGCAAAATATCCCGTGAAGCGCTTTGAGACATTCTTACCCCACGTGAAAGCCGCCGTGTCAAAATGGATTTTAAACTCAACACAGGACAATACGCCGCCTTTCACATCAGGAGCACGGTCTCCAAGGACTTGAAGTTGGTTGGCGTTGGGTTAATTTCCGTGTCCCTCTCTACTGCGCCTCCGGTTTTCAGTTCCAGTGTGTAATGAGCATCGCCAAGTCTTATTACAAAGTGGTTGCCTCTCAGAATAGCACGGAAACATCTGCTAAACTACAGCTAATTTCCTTTGGCGAGCTTCAGTCGCCCAATTTCATGTCTTATTTTCACTTTTGCCTTTAATAGTTTCTGACTGACTGAGCCAGACGATTAAAGGGCAGAGAGAGAGAGAGAGAGAGAGAGAGAGCGCGAGAGAGAGAGAGAAAGAGCGCGCGGGTGAGCGAGTAAGAGAGCCGGAGAGACGGTTTGTGAGTGGAGTTTACATACATAATAACTTGAATTCCGACCGTATTAACATTTAATCGTGTTAGGCCTTCCAAAGATACCCAACCAGGAGCTGTTTGGTTTTAAATATCTCCTCCGGGCGTCAAAGCCCGCGATTCCGCCCAGCCTTCGCCTGAGAGGTGGTTTTATCTCGAATAAACTCAAGCCGAGAAGCCGCCTTCGCCTTTCGGCCGCTTGTACAGCTACGCGATACGTTCTGCCCCGAGACTGCACCGCCGTAAATCTCAAGCGCAATGGTCTCGCGGGTTAAGACTGGGGGGGGGGGGGAATTTCGAGGAGGTGAAGCGCCCTCCCTCGCCCCGTTCACCTTGTGTACCTGTTTGTAGATGTACCTGTTTGACCACGATCGTCTTTGACGCAAAGCTCGGTGATTGTGTCCCCTGATGTCCTGGGCCAACCGTCCTTCCAAATAAAATTGCTCGCTCACTCCGTGACTGCGGGCAAACTGGTTGCCGCGTTTCGCCCGCAAAATACGCAGTCAGAAAAACACATTACAGTACATCCTGTGAAGCGCTTTGAGACGTCTCAACGAATGCCAGGCTTATTATTATTAATGTCCCAACGTAGGAGCTTGAACCCACAGCCTTCAGACCCGTGTACCACCTTTAAGTGCCGTTACGGCTGTATTTTCTGTCGTCCCGACACTGAAAACGGGAATGCAGGGCTTCCGTTGCCGTGGAAACTTGGGATTGTTTGCCCACAACCAACCATTCACACCCGATAAAATAGGCTCAAATGGGACCTCGTCGTTCCAGAATCTCTCCCAGTGCCGCGCGGGTAATTACTGCGAAGCGTAGTGACTGTGTGTTTGCAGGCGCGGGTGGGCAGCCAATTTGGGCACAGCCGGGAGGTGAAACCAAGCGATTAATCCGGGGGGAATGCTCGCACGGAAAATAACGGGCGTGTTTTATAAGCTGCATCCGTGAGGAGAGAACGTCATCACAGCTTCGTGGGCTGGAACACACCGCACCTCAGCAAACGTTCATACACAGCAAGCGAACGCCAGCCTGGCTCAGGTATCTTGGAGTCAGGAGGTTGTGGGGGTCAAGCCCTCATGTCGTCGCAGTTCTCGGCTGACGTTGTTGTGTGTTGGAGGGTTTGGGGAAAGGGAGGGGTGGGGTGGGGTGGGGGGTGTGTGTGTGTGTATGGCGATTGCACTGCCGGAGTTGCCAAGCTCCCGTCCGTGCCTGTTCGGGTTGACGTCAAAAGACGCGTCTCCCTTTGGAAAGAGGAGGGAGCTTCGAAGGGAGTTTCGACAAACCCTCGGACGCAATTTATTGTCGGCTTCGTGGCTGTTTGTGGGACGCGGCTGTGGGCAAATTGGCTTGCCTGCAAAAGAAAAAAAAAAACCCACGCTGCTACATTTTACAGTAAATCCCATGAAGTGCTTTGAGACGCCCTGATGTGAAAGGCACTGCATCAAACGCCGGGATTATCGTTCTTCTCGTTTCACTGCGCCGTAGCTCCAGCCTCGACTGTGATCTCTAACCAGCGGAAACAATTTCCCCAACGCATATACCCTTCGAGCAATCGCAGACGGGGCAGAACGCGGCTCCCTTATCTTGCCGGCTGCCGTTTTGTTCTGGGGAAAATGATTTAGGGCGGCTTTAGATAAGCCGCGTATCTCTCCTTGGCGATCGGCCGGGTCGAAATGAAACAGAGAGGGATATTGGAAATGGAAGAGCAACAACACACACCAGCACATTGAAATGCTTTCTCTCTCTCCCTCTCCCCCCAACCCCGTCTCTCTCTCTCTCTCTCTCTCTCTCTCTCTCTCCCGCCCGCGACCCCATCTCTCCCGCCCCCATCCCATTCCCTCCCCCATCCCTTCCCTCTCCCTCGACCCTCTCTCCCTATCCCTCTCCCTCTCCCTCTCTCTACCCCCACTCCCCATCTCTCCCCACCCCCCACTCTCCACCTCCCTCCCCCCAAGCCCCCCCCCTCTCTCCTTCCCCCCCTCTCTCTCTCTCTCTCTCTCTCTCGCTCTCTCGTTGTGACTAGGGTGTTTAAAGTCAGAGCCATGCACCACCGACAATACATCTGGCGCTTGGTGGAGCGACGGCTTTAAGAGAGTGGTTGACTCAAGTGGCCATTTGTTGTCATGTGGGAACACAGACACAAAAGTATTAACAATCGGATTGACCGACACTGGAGGAGAATCCGGGCTGAGGGCTGAGGGCTGAGGTCTGAGGGCTGAGGGCTGAGGGCTGAACTGGTTACGACATTCATACTCTTGACAGCGAGCGCATTACACGCCTGGAAAAGGCTTCATAAATCCCAGTGCTGCTTCATGTACATCCTGCAGCACAAACAGCTTGATGCTAACCAACCCCCCCCCCCCCCCCCACCCCCCCACTCCTCCTCCCCTCCTCCCCGCCACACACCCACAGGGAGAAGCTTTCTCCGTTAACCATTTTGGCTCTAAATCCACTTCTCTCTTAAACACTGGGACACACACGGCTGTTGGTTTGTGGGGGTTGGGGGTGTTGGGGGGAGGAACGCTGCTGTGCGCAATTGGCTGTCGCGTTTCGTCCACGAAATAGGCAGTCAATCCTCTTGGAAGTCCACCCCGCGAAGCGCTCTGAGACGTCTCGAAGAATGCGAGGATGTATTGTTATTATCATTATTATTATTAATAAAATCGTTGCTTTTTCTTTTGCTTCAATCACGGGTCCGAAAAACCCTGACTGTTCAGCGCCCCTGGAACATGAAGGCCTCTGCACGGGTGTAATTTGTTGTTGTTGGTGGTGGTGGCGATGGCAGTGGTGGCGTCCGTATCTATTCAGCCCTATTAACATCCTTGTAAACCTATGGCCTCTTCCACCCAATGGTTTCAAGGTCAAATACAACAGGTCTATTCATCTCGCTGACCGGATGCCCCTTACAATGGGGCGGAGAGCGATAATGATTTGAATCTCTTGGCATCACCTCTCCAACGGAGAGGTGGTGTTTCGCTCATTAGTAGAAGGTTCTGTAAGACTCGGGTCTCGAAAGCACAGCTCTGCTTCCTTCCACAACTGCGTGTCTCTCTTTCTCTCTCTCTCTCTCTCTCTGTGTCTGTCTGTCTCTCTCTCGCTCACTGTCACTCTCACACTCTTTCGCGCTCTCTGGTTTTCTCTCTCTTTCTGTTTCTGTTTCTCTTTCGCTTTCTCTTTCTCACACTCTCCTCGTCTCTCTCTCTCTCTCTCTCTCGCTCTCTTCGCTCGTTCTTCCTTGCTTTCTTTCTCTCGCTCATTTTCTCTCTATCTCTTTCTGTCTCTCGCTTTCTCTCTTCCTCCTCTCTCTCTCTCGTTCCCTCTTTCGCTTATCTGTCTGTCCGTCCGTCTCTTGTTTAAGCCAGTATTTTTCCTTTGTTGTTTGCCAGTGGGTGCGTGTGGGCTGCTGTGATTGATAGATCATTACAGGCAACAGTGAGCAATGTTGAACAGAACAGAAAGCTCTGGCAGAGTAAACCATCTATGTTTACATCAGGTTTACTCTGCACCGCATCGGTAATGTTAAATCAGTTTCCCCATACATCTGTTAATTACGCACCACCTCTAACCGTATGTCACACAGAGTTACTTACGATTTGCCTAGTTTCTCACCGTGATTGCCATAAAGGAGGGAGCTAAGGAATGCTGCAAATTACATTGCTTCTAATAATCAATGCATTTCACACAGCGCCTTATCACGTCTTCGAGACGTCTCAAAGCGCTTCAAAGAGTGCACCGTCAAGTGAACTGACTGTGTGTTTTGTGGGCGAAGCGCGGCAGCTAATTGCGCACAGCGGTGTCCGTGGATTGAAGTGACCAAATTATTATTTTATCATTGTTTGGGGAGGGGGGGATTAGTGGGGAAGGAATTATTATCCCCGGAAAAGCGATACCCCACGGAATCAACAAGGCAGAAGACCACTCGGCCCATATTGTCTATTCCGGTGCTGGGTCCTCCTTTGTGGACTGCAAAGTGTAGTGACTGTGTGTTTTGTAGGTGAACACGGCAGTTTAACAGGAGCTGAGTGGGATGAATCCCTGACCTACTCCCCCCCACACCCGCCCCCCACCCGGCCCCCCCTTCCCCCCCCCACCCCAGTGACTGATACAGGTGGCCGAGCGAAGGAGAAGGAAGGATGGAGGAGAGAGGTAAACACGTCAAAGAAATCGCTTAGGATTGACTTCACAAGTGAGAAGTGCTTTGCCAACAGCTGGTATGTTTTCTAATAAATCGGGTTTCAGGAGACCGTGTCAGGGAGGGGGCGAGCAGGAACAGATGGGGAGAAAAACACTCGAAGCTTACGGTTACGGGGAGAATGTGTCAAACCAAAATGGCAGCTTAGGTGTCGCGGTACGTTGGCAAGTTGACAAGTTTCACAGTTTATTTCCCACCTCGTTAACTGACGAGGCCCTTTGCAGCCAATCTGCGGGCTGCCAAGCCAGCCATCTCGCCGTGACACGGACGTGCTGGTTGAACGAATGCACAGGGAATTGTACGTGTGCATAGGTGTGTGTGTGTGTGGGGGGGGGGGGGAGAGAGTGGGGGGGGCGGGGTGGAGTGGAGGGTTGGGGCTTTTTTGTACAGCAACACCAACGACTTGCACTGATATAACACCCTTCGCGTGGGGAAGCTTTAGATGTGAGCTTCCTATTAATGGAGGGCTGGCACATCAATCGTCTTTGCCTTTGATCCAGCAGCCGGTAACACCGAAACATCTCCAAGCGCTTCACAGGGACTTCCTGTAAGACGTAGTGACTGTCTTATTTGTCCCACACACAGCCATGAAGCGATGCCCAATACTGAGCTGGTGGAGGGGGTTGTGTGTGTGTGTGTGTGGGGGGGGGGGGGGGGGGAGGTAGGTGGGAAATGGGTGCAGGAAAGTCTTCAGGTTAAGACCGTTAGAATAGCAATTCCACAGGGAAACATTGAAACGTCCCTGGCAGAAGATTTCGTACTGTTCGTTCCTGGGGTTCACAGAAATACTTGACCTGCATAATTCAGTTGGACGGCACTCGCCTTCCAGCCTCCCTCTCTTTGGTTTGTTGAGACAGCGCCTTGGGACGTCCTCCCGACGTGAAAGGCGCTCAATAAACGGAATCTTGTTGTTGTTGTTGAGACTCCCAATTTACCGCTCGCCGTGTCATTAAAGCTGCAGTCAGCCCTGATTTCCGCCCACGTGCCCCTGCGACGCGCAAAGGACGGGCGACGAGATTGGGGCTTAACCTTGGGAAGGTGGGATCGCCTGGACTTTGAACCAAGTGCCCTCGGTCCGGGGTCAAGAGCCTCTTCGAGACACACACACCACCCTCCCCACGTGAAAGCGCTGTGACAGCGTAAATGGTCGATGCTGGCAGCTACAATCCTCTCGATTCAATCCTGGATCCTCAGCCAAATGATTCTCGAGCAGAAACAATGGAGAGAGAAAAACACTCAATATATATGTATATTATTTGAGCAAATCTGCTTACTTACTTCCCCCCCTTTGATGTATAAATCGCCTCAGGCCAAAACCCATCATCTCCCGGCTCGTGTATTTAACCCTTTCGACCTCCCCAATCCCCGATTTTTTCCTGAGCTTCGAATTCTATTCTTCTTTTTGTAAAAGAAAAAAACGTAACCGCCCGATGCGGACAAATCGTCTCCGTAAATTGGAGTAATATTTCTTAAACGTCCCTTTGCACACGAAAGCCCTGAGCTGCTTAGAAATTATAATTTGCATCTGGAACAAATTCTGTCGCAGTTCGGGACGCTTTTTCTGCCCGAATAATAATGATCCTCGCATTTGATGCAACAACAAAACACATACTGCGCCTCACCGCTTCACAAAGCGCTTCACAGGGTTTTACTGCCAAGTGTAGTGACTGTGCATTTTTGTTGGCATCCGATTCGCGCACCCTGACAAACTCGCAAACAACCGGAGGGGGTGGGGTGGGGTAGGGGTGGGTGGGGGCGGCGAAGGAGAGTGAACGACAACGACAGGCAGGGTCCGAAAGCGCGACGTGTGATATTTATCGCATCTCACAGCCCGCCATCACCCAGATGGGTTGACGCAATCTCCTGCCTTGAACAGGAGAAACCAAGACAAAACCAGCGAATTGATTTCCTTTGTTCAGCCCAAAGCCCCTTAAGGCGTTTGAATTCCCTCTGTGAGGCCGAGTGAAAATTCTGCCGAGGAATGAGTCTGTGTGTTTGGAAACAGAGAGAGAAAAAAAAACAAGTTCCGATGGCAAAGAGACAGACAAGACTTCCAACTGGAGAGTCAAAGCCTTGCAGACGGAAAGAACGGCTCCTCGTTTCACCCGTGATATGATACGGCTTTAACTCCGGGCTGAAGATTTAGCTCCAGCTAATTGACTCTTGATTAAACCTCAGGAATTAAAGTGGGGGTGGGGGGTGGGGGGGGGGAAACCCACTCCCAGGGCCCCGTTTTAAATTTATGTAAATACTTTACAAATCCGCGTGAGTCTGAAATGAACCGCGGGGACGAGTTAGGCTCCAGCGTCTATTACTCGTTCAGACCTCTGTGCCAAGCTTTGCCGACTTCTGCCGCACTCGGGCGAAATGATCAGAGAAGACTTTTGCGTCCTCGTTGATGTCTGGGTGGTGGTGTGGTGGGGGGGGTGGGGTGGTGGTGGGGGGGGGAAAGACACGGAGGGCAGGGTGAGATAATAATACTTTATCACGTCGTCGAAGCTCTTCATGGGACACATCATAAAATTGACTGTCTTGTGTATTTGTGGGCAAACCAACAGCACCACAGAATGTCAGGATTTCCCCCAGAATTTGCCCCTGGAGCCAATTCCTGGGGTGCTCTCCCTGCCTGTCAGACTGAGCTGTGGGTGGGGGTGCGGGGGGGGGGGGGGGGGTGCGGGCAGGGGCAAGGTGGCTCTGTCATGTCTGGCACCTTTTATTTTATTACATGGCCTTCCACTCCGCCGTGAGGAACATCAACACTTTCACTCGTGCTGATAAAGTTCATGCGATGGAAGCAGCGCTTTCGGAGGGTTCATAAATATACAGTACTTTTTATATTTAGAGATCAGAATCCATTACGCTTTGGAGGCCCAGAAGCACTGAGGGAGTTACACAACAACTGGTGTTTATTCAGAGTTTGTCACCTCGGGTGTTATCAGAGGATACAGTGCAGGATCCTGGTCCTCACCTTCAAAGCCCTCCACGGCCGTGCTCCTCCTCAACTCTGTGACCTCCTGAGCCCCCCCACACCCCCCCCACCCCCAACAACCTGTCCGTTCCCTACACTTAGAAAAAGGAGTTTCTCCCGGTCTCCCGTTTCGCCCACAAAATACACAGCCACTCCGCCTTGGAGTGTATCCCGTGCAGCGCTTTGAGACGTCTCGACGACGTGCTAAGGCGCTGGATCGAACCACGCGGGTTACGAGTAAATGTCGCGGAGCTAAAGCCTCTGGACGCCCAGATCTTAACGCTCAACTGAGTGGCAGGAGCGGAAACATCCAAAGGTGCTGGAAGCGGTTTGAAAGGAACATCAGATCAAATCATGCACGAAGGCCGGGAGCCAGTGCTGAGATGGCTTCACCGTCCACTCGTGGAATGAATGACCTTTCCTCCTCCACCTCTACCTTAAGCAGCTGAAGGCGCAGCTGAGGGGAGAGAGAGAGAGAAAAACTGGCGTTACCTTCTTTCTCTCTTCCTTTGCAATTGTCTTCATGTCTTGTGGTGATTCTCGAGCCACATCATCGCTGCTGAAGAGTACCTTCTTCGCTCCCTTCTCCCAACGATCCCGTACTGTATTCCAACCGTTGAGCTTCACAGAATCCTTTCCATAGTTCCTGATCGTATCTCATTGGTTCTTGTCTCATTGCCCGTTTACTTTTAAAGGGCTATCAAACAATAATAATGATGATAATAATGATAATAATCCTCGCATTTGACCCAGCGCCTCATCACGTCTTCGAGACGTCTCAAAGCGCTTCACGGAATACACTGCAAAGGGTAGTGACTGTGCGTTTTGTGGGCGAAACGAAACTTGGCAGTAAAGATCGCGTGAAGCTCTTTGAGATAACACCAACAACAACAACAACAAAACTTGCATCTGTAGCGTCCCAGAGTGCATCCACGTGCTGGGTAGTGTCCCAGAGTGTTTATGGGGCGCTCTCTCTCTTCCTTTAATTGCACACGAATCAAGAGGCATCTCGATTCGGGGGCTGATAAGGATTGCTATCATTACAGTGATATTTTTTAAATGATGGTCGTCGTTATAACGATAGTTTGCGCTATTTCTTAACGGGATTCCTTCGCGAGGGTTCTGAGCTGTGTAAATGAATCCCGGAAGCCTCATTGCCTCAGGATCAGTCCCCGTGCGAAGGGCGCTACGTAATGTGTGTGTGTGTGTGTGTATTAGTTTACTCGCTCGCATGGAAACACAGAGGGAATTGAGTAATTAAGGGAAATAACTGGCTTGCATTTATTTTTCCTTAAAAAAAACAATAATAATTGGGTCACTTCAATCTACGACACTTTGTGGGACATTGCTGTGCGCAATTGGCTGCCGCGTTCGCCCACAAATATACAGTCAATTCACTTTACAGTGTGTTCTGTGAAGCGCTTTGGGACGTCCTCCCGACGTGAAAAGCGCTATATCAAATGCAAGGATTATTATTATTATTATTAATATTGTTGTATGATTTCTGGCCCTTCCCAACCAACCCCCAGTGGCTGACTTGTAAGGATACAGCTCCCTTTCCAGTTATCACAAGGGAATATTAATAATAATAATAATAATAATAATAACTCGGCATGTTCCACGGCGAGCAGATGTCTCAAAGAGCTTCACTGTACTGTGCGGTAGAGCGCAGTGAGTGTGTGTTTCGCAGACCGAACAATGAAATCCGGGGAGCAATTTATTACTCACCTGAAACTCCGCAACAGTCTGCAACCCTCGCGCGCGCTCTCTCTCTCTCTCTCTCTCTCTCTCTCTCCCTCTCTCTCTCTCCCTTCAATTCCACGTGAATATCGAGTGAATTCTAAAGAAGCTCTGAGAGGAACGTCGATGAATACTTTGCGCGACATGGAATGGCAAATTAAGAATCCTCTGCCTAAAACGGGGAAGTTCTGATACAGCCTTTCGCTGGAAGAAATGATTCAGAACAAAACTCCCCCGTTAACCGTTTTCCCCGCGCGTTCCGTTCCTCGTCGAACTACGCCATTGTTAAACGTTCTGAGACGCTGCCTCGCCGACAGAGATACGCACGAAGGCCGCTGTGCAAACGCAAGTCGCGGCTCTTGTGCACGTCAGTCATTTTTGAATGATTTTTTTTTGCTCAAGAAACGCTAACGAGGCCCCCCACGTCCTGCAGCTCAGTGGTTAGAGCACTCGCCTCGCAAGCGCGAAGACCTGGGTAGTTCATTTACTTTACGGTTCATTGCGTGAAGCGCTTTGAGATGTCTCGAGTACGTGATAAGGCTCGATGTCAAGACGCAAGACTTACACCCACGCACACGCACACGCACGCGCGCACACGTACAGTTCCGCTCAGCGCTGATTCCTGATCACAGTCCGAATGGAAAGCTCGATTTGATGTCTCCCCCCCCCCACCCCACCCTCCCTCCCCTCCGGTGAATTATTAAGAATTATTATAAGTTCGGTGCGTGTGAGGGAGACACGCGAACTCGCACTGCTTGTTTTTTTTTTTGGGTGGGGTGGGGGGGGGGGGGATGAAAGGAAAAGCGCTTCAAGTTAGACCTGACAGATGGCAATTGCCGCAACACAAAACAATTGCGGTTTCATGGTTTTTCTCTGGCTGGACGAAAGGTGTCCAAGATTTAATTTTGCAGCTTCGCGGAGCGTGAAAGAAACACGATTTAAAGAAAAAAAACGATGTCAAAATTCCCCAGAAACCGACCTAAAACGATCAGATTCCGGCAGCTGCGATCGCACGAGTTCCTTTCTCAATCACCAGGACTTGCGATGGTCCCATTGGTGTCTTTCGTTGATACGCAGACGTGGCTTTTGGGGGTGGGGGTGGGGGGGGGGGGGTGGGGGAGGGGGGGGAGGGTGTTTGGGGGTCACTGGTTTTTCGGCCGCACTTTCTCGGGACGGCTGTGGACGAAGCTGTAGAGGTGCTCGCGATTAAACCCGGGGTGAGGGGGTGGGGGGGAGAAATCGAATCGAGCTTTCCGTTCAGGACTGCGATCCAGGAATGCTGAACGGAAATATGTGTGTGTGTGTGTGTATGTATGTGTGCGTGTGTGTGTGTGTGTGTGTGTGTGTGTGTGTGTGTGTGTGGCCCCTGTTTTGCTGGACCTCCAACGGCTGCCCGGTCCACCCACAAAATACACAGTCACTCCTCCTTCCAGGATCTGCTGCGAAGCACTTTGAGACGTCTCAACGACGCGATAAGGCTCTGTGTCAAATGCAAGGATTATTATTATTATTATTATTATTATTATTATTATTATTATTATGAATCGTTAGAACAATATTCGCAGCCACTAAACGCGCGCTGACAGCTGAACGAGAGATCGCATTATAATTTTACGCGTAATCTACTCCGCGGCAATCGGCAAACAGCGACCCTTGATCAATTCCTTTCTTCTTGCCTCATTCCTCCGCCTCTGTCGTGCGTTTTCCCTACGTGTCGGGCGACATCCAGAGCAGACGCAACAGCCGAGAGCTCTCGATTGCTTCCAGCTGCCGTAGGACCTCGCGACGGGCGTGATTTATTTCCAACAAGGTCTTTGGGTTCCCCCCCACCGCAAAGCACAGGGGTTCCCCCCCCTCTCTCTCTCTCTCTCTCTCTCTCTCGCCTCAGAGAAACAAAGCGAGCCTCGATGTTCAGCACGGGGTGGGGGGGGATGGGGGGGGGGGTGGGGGGGGGGCGTTAACCCCAGTGCAAATGAAGCCCCATTTTGTGGGGAATTGTGTGAGAATTGCGTTCCAATTGCCGTCTTCCCGGTCCAGCCAGATCACCAACAACAAGAGTACAAATGACAACAACGCCCCTCGCCGTCTCGAGACGTCTTAAAGCGCTTCACGGGATTCCACTGGCAAGTGGAGTGACTGTGCGTTTTGCGGGAGAAGCAGGACGTCAATCCGCTTCGGGTGACCGTTCGGAAAGGAATTCGAGGGTGGAAGGGCGGGCGGGTGGGTGGGTGGGTGGGTGTGTGGGGGGCAGCGGGGGCGAACACAAGGGCAGAAAGTGAGAGGGTGGGGGGAGGTTGCGGGGGAAGGGTGGGTGGGGGGGGGGGCGTGAGAGACGGAGTGGTAAAGGGGGAGGGAGCAACGAACCTTCCTTTGTCGACTGTCTCGAAAAATCTCGTTGCTGTTCTGTTGCATCAGAATTCGAAGCACGTTGGCCCGGTTTTCCGAAACATTTGCTTTTCTTTTAATATTATGTATTGCTGTTGCGAGTTGACGTGATTCATTTCTCCCCTCCGCAGTTTCTTTAACGTTCAGTCAACCTTTAATGCCGCAGCCAGCCGGATATGTGTCGAGGCGGTTTATTCTGCTGACTCGGGCCGTCTCAAATGTTTCTTTTATTTTGCAGTCCTCCTTTCAATCAGCGTCGCCAGTAATGGTTCCAAACCGTTGGAGTCTTGCGCTGCGGTCCGGCTCGGAGTCAGGCTCCGCCACTGTTAAGCCCTCTGCGCGGAGGGTTATTAGATCGCTTTCCAAGGGTAATAATCCCTCCAAAAAGAAAAATAGTATTAATTTGGTCACTCAATCCACGACTGCTTGCGTGGGGTGGGGGGGGGGCGGGGGGGGTGGGTGGACGCTGCTGTGCAATTTCGCCCACAAAACATACAGTCAATTCTCTTTACAGGAAATTCCGTGAAGCGCTTTGAGACGTCTCGACGACGTGATGAGGCGCCGTGTCGAACGCGAGGTTTATTCTTCTGACAATGCCTCTTGTTATACAAATAATAATAATCCTTGCATTTGATATCGCGCCTTATCACGTCGTCGAGACGTCTCAAAGGATATATGGTCAAGTGGTCGCGACTGTGCCTGTATTGTACTGGCAATATGTGGAAGGCGGGTGGACTCGGAATCAAAACTAGACGATGGAACTGCATTCTCTAAACCTCGACCAAACTAGCACCTTGGCCAAGCATAGTCCTACGGTGTGAGCTATAGCCCGGTCGTTCCCTTCATCCGCCCATCCAAATAGATGTCACCTCACCCCCGAAAATGACTGGATGAGTAATGTCGCTAATGGTCCAAGTTGTTCTCATCTATCCTGTGGCCCCTCATGTCATTTGGGCCCATCTGTCCTTTGGCACGAGGTGATCTTTTTTCCCTTTGGCTCCAAGTTTGCAGAGAACAGCTGGAACAGTGAATGCTAAGGAAATACGCAGTCATCTCACTTGAGCAGCGTATCCCGTGAAGCGCTTTGAGACGTCTCGAAGACGTGATAAGGCGCTGTATCAAATGCCAGGATTATTATTATTATTATTATTATAATAAACGAAGGCCGCTGTCTAAATGCTGTCGCCGCTGCTTCTGCTGTCGTTTGCAAACCG
This sequence comes from Callorhinchus milii, assembly GCF_018977255.1. NCBI lineage: Eukaryota > Metazoa > Chordata > Chondrichthyes > Chimaeriformes > Callorhinchidae > Callorhinchus > Callorhinchus milii. The sequence continues at coordinate 8,255,369 of NW_024704764.1, forward strand.
CATTGACGCAGTTCGTCGAAACGAAGTGCTTCCTAATCAGTTCAGAATCGAAGAATTTCCTGCAATCTTCAATTTTAAGGCAAAATGGCCGGAGTAGCTGATGCACAAACCCTCTGAAGGTTAAAGTCTTGCGCAAGGTCTGTCTGTCTGTCTGTCTGTCTATCTATCTATCTATTATTTTTTTGGGGGGGTCACATGCGGAATTCCATCACCATGCTTAAGAGCAAGCGAACGGTATCTTGACCTTTCTCGCTACATCTCTCTTTAGCTCACGTTCTCTGCATCACTCTCTAAATCATTCGCTCTCTCTCTCTTTCTATATCACCCCCTCTCTCTTTCTCTCTCTCTCTCTCTCTCTCTCTCTCCCGCCCCCACCTTCTCTCTCTCTCTCTCTCTCTGTGTGTGTGATATTGTGAAACACACTCCGCCACAATAAATCCACACCGTTCCTTTGAACGCGCTGAGAATTTACATGTTGCCAGTGGTCCCATCCTTTAAAAGACCGCCCCCCCCCACCCCACCTCACCTCCGGGTAGTGAAACGGCGTCGGGTGTAGACTGAATCTGGGAGCGCACCTCCAAGCCACGGTGTTTAACAAGCCCGGCGATCGCAATCGCGGTGAACGGGGTTAAAACCCGGCCACAGCTTGTTCAGGTACCGACTGAGAGCGAGAGAGAGAACAAGTGCCTCCTCGTGCGCCTTAAGTGCCGTCATCTTGAAACGTGCAGCTCGGGTTTCCAATGGGGGGTTCGAAAAAAAAACAAAGCTCTTTTGCAAACGATTCTTTGACGTGTATTTTTTTTCTCTCTCTCTCTCTCTCTCTCTCTCTCTGTGTGCATATTGGATTAAAATGAAACGAATGGTTCAGTAAGTCTTTTCCAATAGAGCATTTGTTTGCTCCTGGACGCGCAAGACAGATGGCCTGATACGGGGGCATAAATCTCTCTCGCGCAGAACCTCAAGAGCTAATGGCTTTGAGAGTTTTTTTTTTGGCAAATCGGAGAAGAATCGCTGGTCTTTTTTTTGGCGCGGGGGGGTGGGGGGTGGGGGGTGAGTGGGGGGGGTGAGTAGGAGGTGGAACGGTCTTTGTGATGCAGCGTAGTGACTGTGCGTTGTGCAGGCAAAACCTGGCGGCTAAATTGCCCCGCGACTGTTGCCCGCTCCCTCCGTTCAGCGGGCTCCGACCTGCTCCATCTTTCCCGCCCGACCCGCCCTAGCATCGGTGGCTGGGCTTTCAGCCTCTCTGCCCCCGCACCTCTGGAACTCCATCCCATGATCCCTTCGAGGCGGGGACACTGGGACTCAGTTAAAAAAAGTAGCTTGACGTAGCGATGGGGGGGAGGGGGGAGGGGACAGATGAGATCGGATGGACCCAAGGGAATTCATCCAAACCAATCTTGTGATCCTAAGGGTTTATTGTGTCCTATTCCGGGGCTCAAACCCACAATCGCTGAACTCGCAGTGAGCCAGGCTGCCCTGTTAACCTTTTCCTGATCACGCAGCTGGCTCTCAAGTGGTTAAATACGAGCGAGTCGCACGTTTCTCCAAACCGGGGGGGGGTGGGGGAGAACCCAGGGCACGAACAGCCACTAAACAATACTCATAGACGTGCGTTTCTTCCTAAGGTGCTCTGGAAAACATCAATTTGTCTGGTTTGTGATCGTAGCTTTGTGATAGACTAATTATTTTCCCTCGCCTCGGGTTATGTTTCCAGCCGCGAAAGAGGTTGGCAGAGCAGGCGATGTCAGCTTTTATTAATATCCCTTCCATTTTGATACACCGCTTATGCTTGAAATTAAACATGTGATAACAGGCTTCATAAGTAAGCGACACGAGGCACATTGAGATGGATTCACTTTTAGCCGGACGTCAATTACCTTTCGAACCCCGGGCTTTCTCGATTTTTTTTTTGGTGGTGGGGGGGGGGGGCGGGAGGGGGTGGGGGCTGAGTTTTATTTGATTGGATTGTTTGAAACACAGAGGAAGCAAAGAGAAGAGACAGAGCTCCGTTAATTAACGTTCGCGCCCAGGCTTTTTATTCTCACTTTCAGTCGCGCGCTGCGTTAATATTCAACGGTCGCGGTTCCTACGAGAAAAAAAATGGTGGTTTCGAGGGAAAAGCAAGGAAAACTGCAGGGGGATAGTTGATTTGGGAATCTGTTCCAACTCCTACTCGATCTCCACAGATACCTATCCTATCTATCCCTGCCCGAGGCTTTCCGTCAACGGGGGGGGCCGTGGCTGGTTGAGAGACCGGCTACGGATTCCCAATCGATGCCCAATCTTCATCGCAGTCAACGCGCGATCTCTCACCTCAACTCGGTCAAAGGACAGTGACCCAGTCCGTGGATCTCAGAGCACCACACTAGCCGGTCGCACAGGGCCTTTCCTGCGGCCTTGACAATAATAATAATAATCCCTTGCATTCGATACAGCCCCTCATTCACGTCTTCGAGACGTCTCAAAGCGCTTCGCGGGACACGCTGTACAGTGAATTGACTGCATGCCTTGTGGGCGAAAGGCGAGCAGCCAATTGCGCACAACGGTCGGGGATTGAGCGACCAAATCGCGGGGTTAACAGGAGAGGGAGGGCAAAGGGTTCAAATAAAATGGTGCGCTCGTAAGACTAAGCGGCAAAGCAGAACACCTCACGGCTATTCCAGACGAGGGCCTAACTTTGATTCAATAGGAAGAAAAAGAACAGGTCAATGATCATTGCCTCCCAGATTGGACTGTGCTTTTTCCCGGCGAGACTGCCTGGAAAATAACACCTTGTTACTCTCGTTCACTGCTTCCGCTCAGTGCTGATAAGGCACCGAAGCGGACTTGTTGTGCGTGAAGTCAGGATTAAAAGCGTTGATCTTTGCAGCAGGTGATAATAATAATAATAATAATGATGATGATGATGATGATGATGATAATTCTTGCATTGTCTGTTCAACACGATCCACATTACACTTGAAACGGCGCCTTATCGCGTCGTTGAGACGTCTCAAAGCGCTTCACAGGATAGACTGTAAAGTGGAGTGACTGTGTATTTGGTGGGTGATGCAAACTTTGCTTTATAATAATAAACAACAACAATAATAACAACAACAACAATAATAGCAATAACGATAATAAAAATAATAATAACAATAACAACAACCATAATAACAATAATGATATAATAATAATAACAATAACCAAAAGGGTTGTGGAACATTTAACGTCCAACTGAACGAAGAGGGACGATGGGCTAATGCCTCATCTGATGGATGGCATCTCTGACGATGAGAGGAAAGTTTCCGAAGGTCAGCCAAAGAGCTGGGGCTCTGAGGGGGGGGTGGTAGCTGCTGAGGTGGGGAGGGAGTTGAGAGCTTCAACCAACGCTCTGCCCAAGCCACGACCGACAGTAGCCAGGCTGAAACCAACCGAACACTAAGTCAGCCGGTCGGAGTTCATCCTCTTCAGTTTGTCGGGCAAGGTGTCCTCGAGCCGGGCAGCCATGGTTCGCACGCCCTGAGCCCTTAGGGTCAGATCGCCGGTGGAGTGGGCGATGGGCTCCGAGTTGACCTTGAACGCGCGGAGGGGCAGGCTTTCCTCGATGCTGGGGGCGTTGGGGGCCGAGCTCATCCTCTGCACTTTGAGCGGGAGGTCCCCGGTGCTGTACGTCTTCTCGATCAGGTTGGTCGTCAACCTCAGCACCTTCCTCTGAAGCTCTTCCCTGGTCGCGCTCATCTTCTGGAACTTGGCCGGCAGATGGCTGTTCTTCTCCTCCGCCACCTCGATGCGTTCCAGAGAGTAAATCTGTCCCCTCCGGCTCTTGCTGGGGTCCACGAAGGGGGTCCGACAGCCCGAGGCAAGGCTCAGCCGTTCCTCCAGCTCCTTCACGCTGTAGGGAAGGGTTGGGACCTCGAAGGTGGAGTGGAACTGGGAGTAATCTACACGGAAGAAGCCTTCCTCCAGGGACATGACAGGCAGGAATCTATGACCCCAGAGGACTTCGTCTTCAGTATAGGAGGTCCTTGCTTGACACGTCATCCCTGGCAAGCAGAGGAAATAGGAAACTGTCAGCTATTGGGAACGATCGGAGCGCGAGAGCCAACACAACAACAAATTACACTTACCGATCGCCTTTGGGAGGACGTCCTGACAGACAGACAAGGATTTGGACCCGAGCCGGGAGATGGGATCAAGAGGGGTGGAGGTCAGGGAGGGGTAGGATCCCGCTATAAAACTCACGCGTTGCGATAAAACTGCCGCAATCGCCTTTGGCCGGGCGCCAACTAACTTACACCCAAATCCACCCTCGCCGGAACCCTTAACACGGTTGACCCAGCGCCTCATCGAGGCTTCGAGACATCTCAAAGCGCTTCGCGGGCTGCGTTGGGTTTATTTTTTTTTACACGCACGCACGCACGCACACACTCTTAAACGCGGTGACCGTGCGTATCGCGGGAGAATTTGCGGCAGCCCAATTTCCTGCCTAGAGAGCGACGTAAACCACGGAGGGAAAATGGCCGTGGAAAAATGGCGGGCGGCGAACGGAAGCCGCGCGATCTCTCGCCGTCGACTCACCGGTTGTCTCCACAATTCCTTCCAGGATGACGACGATCTCGAACTGCGCGTTCCTCAGCGATCGCTCCGACAGGTCGAAGAAGGGGCTCTTGCCGTTCACCTCGTGGCAGATGGTGAGAGGAGACACCAGAAACAGCTGGTCCGCTCCGGTCCCGAACCCCACGTCCAGCTCACACTGATCCAGCGGCAGGAACTCTCCTTCCGGGGTTTGCCTGGACTGAAAGCGGAGGTGGGGGCGGTGGCGGGGGGGGTGGGGAAGGGGGGGGGGGTGAGGGGGAGTGAGTGAGGGAGCAATGGTTTCAGGCTCCGCCACTGATCAGCGCTCCGAGACTCCGAGGGCGCTGTGTAAGTGCATGTTGTTGTCTCAGAGCTTACAACAACAACAACCACGACAACAACAACAACACCCACCACAACACAGTGCACCCACCCCCCACACCCACCACCCCCCCGCCACCCCACCCCAACCAGCAACCCAATCCTGGCGTGCGATACAGCGCCTACTCACGTCTTCGAGACGCCTCAAAGCGCTTCACAGGACGCACCTTAAAGTGGAGTGACCGTGTGGTTTGTGGGGTTGTTAGTAGATGAGGTTCTCCCGCTACCCTTTTCTCTACCCCCACTCATCCATCCCTCCACCCCGTACTCTGCACTACCCCCTCCCACCCCCTCCCCCCCTCCCACTCCCCCACTCTCCCACTCCCCCACTCCCCCACTCCTCAGGGTCTGGTACCTTTATAACTTTGCAGCGGATCTGAGCGGACACCATGTGGCTGTTTCTCAGGTTTCCCACCCGGAACATCAGACAGATCTTGCCGTCCCTCTGGGAGATGACCGCGCTGTGGCTGAACATGAGGGTCTCTGCCCGCTTCTTGGGCTGGGACATCTTGATGAACATGCAGCCGATGAGGAAGGCGTCCACGATGGAGCCCAGCAGCGACTGGAAGAGGAAGAGGATGATGCCCTCGGGACACTTCTCGGTGATGTACCTGTGGCCGTAGCCGATGGTGGCTTCGGTCTCGATGAAGAACAGAAAGGCCGAGGGGAAGTTGTAGACGTTGGACACGCACGGCTCGTAGCTCTCTCCATGGGACGGCCTAATGTCCCCTCGGATGTAGGCGATGATCCACCACATGGAGGCCATCACCAGCCAAGCGATGGTGTAAGTCATGATGAAGATCAGGAGGTTCCACCTCCACTTCAAGTCCACCAGGGTGGTGAAGAGATCCGAGATGTACCTGCTGCTCTCTCCCCCCAGGTTCCCGTGCTGCACATTACACCGTCCGTTCTTGTCCACGAACCTCTGTCGCTTCTTCTTGACCTGCGCCTTGTAGGACGTTCCCCTGGAGGTGCTCACCTGGTAGTCCTCACCGAATTTCCTCCGCAGGGCGGACATCCCTTTGCGGGGGCGGGGGCGGGGGCGGGCGGGGGGGGGATGTACCTGCACCAATCTTCTTCACGTGGAGTCCTGTGGCTTGGGCACTCGCCTCGCAAGCGAGAGGACCGGGGTTCGATTCCCGGGCAGGGAGAAACGTTGGGTAAGTTTCCTGACTCCGCGCGCCTCTGTTTACCCAGCAGCGAGTAGGAACCGGTGGTTAGTCGATTGGCGGATCGCTTTTCTGGGAGTAATAATCCCTTCGAAAAAAATAAATAGCAATAAACTGATCACTTCAATCCACGGCTGTTTGTGGGGACGTCGCTGCGCGCAATCGGCTGTCGCATTTC
>NW_024704764.1:8261678-8319178 GCF_018977255.1 Callorhinchus milii
GCCCACAAAATATACAGTCAATTCACTTTACAGTGTATCCCGTGAAGCGCTTTGAGACGTCTCGAAGACGTGATGAGGCGCTGTATCAAATGCGAGGATTATTATTATTATTATTACTATTATTATTATTATTACAAGTCTGCTCCTTCCGACGGTTCGAGACCCGGTAAAGCACCAACCTGCATCGTTTGATTCCTGGGCAGTTCAGGGTTTTCTCCCGATTTTTCCAAAGACGCTGGACTGTTGCTGGCTTTTTCCAGGGAAAGGAACAGGATAAAATCCCACTGACTTCACCTGCTTTCACTGTTGGTGTAAGAGAAAGCCCGGGAACGTCTCGAGGCTCTGTCGAAGGAATGTCGTTGTGGTTCTCTAGACAGATCCTTGGTTAATGCACCCAGTGTCTATCTGTCTATGTGTGTGTCTTGTGGTTGGGAGCTTCACACTGCAGTTGTCTGTCCAATCAATGTACGTAGCTGCGTCTGTAATGAACCCTTGGAGTGGATTGGGGAGTGAGGGGGGGGGGGGGGAGCGATGTGTCTGTGTGTGTGTGTGTGTGTGTGTTTGCGTGTGGACGAGAGGGGTAGAGAGATAGAGCGAGAGAGAGAGAGAGAGAGAAAGGGAGAGAGACCTACACAGTGCAGTGCAGGAGCGAGTGCAGGAAGAGTGAACGGAAATGGACAGAGAGCGTAATAATAATAATAATAATAATAATACAATAATAACAACAACAATAATAAACCTCGCACTTGATGCGGCGCCGAATAAACCCGACAACCAGGAAAAAAAAGAACAAGGCAAAGCCGAAGAGGAGTGAGAGAATAAAGAATGATATCAATAAAAGAGCGGAAAATCTCCTCGAAGTTCAGATGTGCAATCGGACACTTTCGCATATTATCCCGTTGCTCAATTGAGGACTTGTTTCAGTCTCGCGTTTTCCCTTCAGAGAAATGTGTGTTCGAATGCGACAATCTGGTTGGATGCAGATCAGACGGATGTGAAATAACGGTGGTTAAAAAGCAACGCGTGTGTTTAAGCCTTGAGAATACCCCCCCCCCCCCCACCCCCACATCCTGATCCCAAGCCCAACCCCACCCCCCCCCCCCACCCGTTCAGCTCGGGTCCAAACTGACTGTCCAGCGCCTTGGGACGTCCTCCGGCCGCCAAAGGCAGGCTCCGAGCGAATGTAAGACCGAATTAAGGGACTTGACGCGGCCTTTTCGATTTTTAAGGCTGGGGCTGTTGGGGGCGCGGGGGTTGGGATTGGGTGGGGGGGGCGGGGGAGATTTGACTGATTTGGGGAGAGGTGTAAGTGGACCCGAATGGTTTCGGCTTGTGTATTTTGTACTGTGTAACCCTTTACTTATTTATTCATGGCGCGATTGAAAGGCAATGAAAAGACCCGGTTATATTACAAACCAAGCTCGACCGGGCGTGAATGGGAAGGAATGGAATGACTTGGAGTCGTGCATCGAGTGAGGCGAAACCCCAAGGGAGGACTCGCCGCCGGCCCCACTTCCGGGTCGCGGGATCGCCGAAGACACCACATCTCGCGCGGACGCTCCAACTTCCTGCGCAGGCGGCGGAAACCGGGAAGCGTGCGCACCCTGACCGGGTGCTTAACCGACGGCCTCGCCCTCCGCGTGCGCCCCGCGGCCGCGCGCGCGCGTGACCACGACGGACGATTTTGCGCAAGTCGGAGCTGCCGCGGTCACCTACGAAGTGCACAGTCACTGCACTTGCCCTCTCGCGCCGGGATTTATTTCCGAGCGGCGATTGAAGGCGGATAAATTCGGAATAAAATCCCCCGAGGGAGCCGGAGGGCGGAAGCAGAAAAATGGCGCTTTGCTTTCCAGACCAAAATCGGACAGAATGCTGCCGGAAAATAACACCCGCGGATAGGTGCAGTGTGTGGTTTGGGACGCGACACCTCAGGGCTGGCGGAGGGCGAACTGGTTGGGACCTTGGTCTCCTTTCCTTATCCCGAGACGCTACCCCGCTGTGTAAGTAGTGCAAGTTGTTGTTGTTCTTGTTGTTGTTGTTGTTGTTGTCCTTGTCGTCACGCTGCGCCCAACCGGCTGCCGCGATCGCAAAATACCCGGTCACTCCACTTTCCGGTCTAATCCCGCGAAGCGCTTTGAGACGTCTCGACGACGCGATGAGGCGCTGCATCAAATGCAGGGATTATCATTATTATCATTATGATGATTATTAATCCTTACGATTGAGATAAATGAGAGAAATCTGGAAAAAGCCTTCCCTCGGGAGCTTTCCGCTGCTCATTTTTGCACCGAAACAGTCGGTTAATTGTCTGCAGCTCCGATGCTGCGCTACTAATCTGTGCGCGGGCGGACTTCGGAGACAGAGCTTCGATCCAGTGTTGTGTGTGGCCGACCTCAGGTCAGGACACCCCCTTCCTGCCCCTCCCAACGCCCCCCTCCCCCCCCCACCCCAGCACTCCCCCGTACCCCCCCCCAACCCCCGTCCCCTCATGCGTTCCCCATTCCCTGCTCCAGATTCGCCCTGTTCACCTGTCCCGCGCTTTCAACACGTTTCAAGCCGCGCGAACACACGCGTTCCACGTGCACGCAAGCACCCGTGCACGCACACGGACCCGCGGACGCGGGCACGCTCACTCGCCCTGGCGCACGCACACGGACCCGCGGACGCGGGCACGCTCACTCGCCCTGGCGCACCGCACCTGCGCAAGCGCCCACGGGCACGAGACCACGCGCTCACACGCGTGCGCGCGGAGACCTGCGCGGGCACACGCCAAGACATAGGCAAGCCTGCGCGCTCGCACAGGTCCAGCCGCGCATTTGACTGCAGCTCCCGTGCTGTTGCTAACGTGCGCACTATGGCTGCCGCTATGACCCTCACCCCCTCACCCCCTCCCTGCCTCCCTCCTCTCTACCCCCAAACCCTCCCCCCTCTGCATCTCTCCCCTCTCGACTCTCTACCCCCTCCTCGCTCCCTCCCTTCCCTCCCCTCACGCTGACCATGTCCCCCCCAATGCTCGGGTCCTGACCCAACTGTCCAGCGCCTTGGGACGTCCTCCCGACGTGAAAGGCGCTCTATAAATGGAATCTTGTTGTTGTTGTTGTTGTTATACGCATCTGCCTTTAACGCCTTCCCACGTCGCTGATTAGCTCAAAGTGTGTGGGGGGGGGGGGGGGGCGGGGGGGGGCCACATATGCTACTTGGAGGAGCCAGATATATTGCTTGAAGTGCGAACCGCCTGCAGTAATCCTCCCCACACCCCCCTACAACCCCCCACAACCAACCTACCCTCTCCCTCCCTCCCTCCCTCCCCCCCCCTCCTTCCCTCCTCCCCCCTCCCCCCCTTTGCAATCGCCTCGGATTTTTTTTTTCCCCCTTCGGCACGTGGGAGGCTGCTCCGTCAGAGGCTCGGATGCTGTGGCAAAGCAGAAGAGCAGGAGATTATCAGGGAGAGGAGAGGAGGAGAGGATTCAGAGGTGGAAAGGCGCTCCCCGTCCTCGCGGCTCAGCTCGGAGAGGTAAGACCCCGATGGGCAGGCGTCGCGTCCGAGAGTGATGAGAATAACGGCTACCCACGGGCCAGCTGCTCACGGGAGCTGACCGTGCGGCAACAACCCCCCCCCCCCCCCCCCGTCCCGTGCCATCTCTCCTTCCTCTGGTACGGACAGCCCTGCACTGCACTGCACTGCACCGACGACGGCTATCGCTCTCCACAGTACTGATACCGGCACACGGCGAGCGGTCGAAAACCGGACCCGTCGTTCCGCCGTCCGAGTGGGTTCGAAGGTGCCCTTTTTTCTCCTCGAATTTTTTTTTCTCTCTGTCGTTCACGGGGCGAGATTCGCCCACGCCGAGCTGCGAGCCCCGACCGGAATTCGTGACGGGTGTTTTCTTTTTTTTGGAAGCGGAGACATTTTAAAATCGCTGTTGAAATGGTGTAATCTCCTCCACTGCTGCCCATGTCGTTCCCTCCCTCTCTCTCTCTCTCTCTCCCTCCCTCCCTCTCTCCTCTCTCTCTCTTTTCCTCCCCCCCTCTCCCCCCTCACTCTCCATCACCCACACCCCCCCCCCCGCACCACCTCCCCTTCTCTCTGCCATCACCCTCCTCTCCCCGGGGGGATATGAGGGAAATTAATTGAACGCCTCCTGAGGAATAACTGTCCAATCGCTCAGCCTTGTCAGTGTTCACTGTCTCTCCGCATAATGGCCAAGTGTGTGTGGTTTTAGCCGGTCAGACTCCAGCAGTTACCCACAACGTACACTCTGGACTCCCCCCACTCCCCCCACCCACCCACACCCACACCCCACACCCCCCCCACCTCCCCATCCCCCCCAAGCCTTGGCTCTTGCCAACCTGCACCTCATACGCTCCGGGATTAAATAAAGCTGGATGCCTCCCTCCCTCCCTCCCTCCCAACCTCCCTCCCTCCTTCCAGAGAGCGCAAGAGAGAGCGAGAGAGAGCGAGAGAGAGCGCATTCCATCCCAATAAATATTCTATCTCTGGTATGTCCACGTGTAGGTGGGATGCACGGAATTCTCAGCTCGGTTTGGAGACTCTTAAGCAACGGTGATGGGTTTCCGCGCGTGTCAGACACTCGGCTGACCCCCTCTTTCTCCGCCAGCCTCACCCGCCCACCCCCGCCCCCACCCCGGCCCCCCAAAATCCAAGCAATCCCAGATAAAAGTAACTAGGATGTCGTTCGCAAACTCGGCTGCTGGGCTGGTGTGCCGCACGGCTCCATAAATACACGGTCACTCCGCTTGACAGCGATCACTGCGAAGCGCTCGGAGGCTCTTTGGAGACTCTTACGACTGTAGGACGTCGCTGGGTGCAAGTTGGCTGCGAAACTCACAGTCACTCCACTTGCATCCCTCTCCACCTGTTCCCCCTCCACCGGATTGGTGTCAGGCTCCGCCACCGTTAAGCGCTCCGAAACAGAGATGCCCCCATCCCCCCCAAAGACCCCTATATAAATACACGTGAGAGATGCTAAGTGCTAGTTTTGGTCTTAACCTGTCGGGCCATTTTACCTTAAGATATTAAGACTCCGGGATGAGGAAAGATTCCTAAACCCAGCGTGGAATGTTAGTCTTTCGGTTTGAGACGTCACGAAGACGTGATGAGGCGCTATATCAAATACAAGGATTATTATTATTATTATTACCAAGTCCACAATCTGTCCACAGTTCCGCACCGTCGCTTAAGTTCCTAAGACCAGATGGTGTTCCCCAGTGGGTGGTGGGGGTGGGGAGTGGATAGGTGGGGGAGGGGGGGTTTGGGGGGGTGGGGGATGTGTTGTGCGCTCACGTTTCGACTGCTCCATTGCATGTGACGTAAATGACCTCGGATAAAAAAAACAGATCGTGGACCTTAATTCGACGGAGAGAGAGAGAGAGAGAACTCTGAGACGGTGAACGTTGTGAAGGGCGTTCAAATGACAACAACAACAACAACAAGCCAGGGGGAGAGCGAAGGGGAAAGGGAGGGGGAGAGGGAGGGGGAGAGGGAGGGAGGGAGGTCTGGGGCCGCCTTGCCCTCAAATACGGCGCAGACCTGCGAGAAGCGTCTTAAATCCCGTTTCTTTTCCTGCATTTTTCAAAGCAAAAGTGAGGCTCAAAATAGGGGGAATTGGGGGTGGAGTTGGGGGAGGTAGTGGGGGGGCGGGGGTGGGGAGAGTGCATGGTCGAAAACTTACGCCCCCACCCGTGCCCTGCTCAGGCGGACGTGAAAGATGTCCGCTCCACCATTGGGAAAGAGGAGGGAGTTTGCCCCCCACCCCCTCTCTCTCTCTCTCTCTCTCTCGTGTCCAGGCCGTCAATTCCCCCACACCCCCCCCCCCACCCCACCCCCCACCAAATAAAACTGATCGTTCACGGCGCGGCCGTTTGCGAGACATTGCTGCGCCCACGACAGACCGCGGGGTCGAAACGCGGGCGGTCGCACCACCGAACAGCGCGCCCGAAAACGCTGCGAGATATCGCGAGGCGATAAAAGTCCGACGCGAGGATTATCATTGCTGATTATAACAGTGAATAATAATAATAATAATAATAATCCTCGCGCTTGACACAGTGCCTTAGCACGTCCTCGGGACGTCTCAAAGCGCTTCGCAGGATACGCCGTTGAAGGAGCCCCGTCCCTTTCGCGGGCCAAGCGTTCGGTACGGGGGTGGGGGAGAAAAAAAAGTTGAATTACAAAGGGAATAAGGAGCTCAGTGTCTGCCTCCTTCCCGAGTCTTTATCACGCAGCAAATCTGCAGCGAGCAATTAACGAGCTCTCAGACACTCAACAGCTCTCAGCTCTCGCTTTGAGCTCGGGAGATTAATTATTAATAAAGCCGCCGGCCCCCGCAGCTGAAATATCTCACGCGACGGCAGGTAATGCCTTTTTAGGCGCCCGAATAATATCTTACACGGAAGCTTGATCCCGTGGCGTTTTAGGTTTGCAGACTTTCGTTGCCCTTGTTTGGTTTCGGGGAAAGTGTGCGCGTGTGCGCGCGCTTGTGTGTGTGTGTGTGTGCGCGTGCGCGTGTATGTGTGTGTTTTTGTGTGTGTGTGTGTGTGTGTGAGTGTGTGTGAGTGTGTGTTTATGGGGGGAGCGGTAGTTGATTATTGAAGCACATTTTAAAGGAGAAATACATTGAGCTTGTTCCATTTCTTCGCTCTCTCTCTCTCTCTCTCTCTCTCTCCCTTTGCTCCCTCGCTCCTGGGCTTCTCTCCCGCACTCTCTCTCTCTCTCTCCCTCTCTCTCTGACACTCTCTCTCCCTCATACTCAGTCTTTCTCCTTTTCCAACCTCTCAAAAGATGAGTCAGATGAAGCGCTGTTCGCAAACACCGCATTTTAGGCTCCGGCTCAACCTCCGAAGAGCTCCCGTGAACAAGCAAAGGGCTCTTCAGGGCTCTGAGAGAAGACAATTCAGAGGGGACCTTGTAAAGAGGCGTATAACATTACGAACAGCATCGAAAAAGTAAACCCAGATCGATGCTTTAGGCGTGGACTGACTCGGCAGAACAAGACATAGACTTGGCATTGCAGCGGAGAAATTTCGGGGACAAGATGCCAGGAAGTATTCTGCTCCCAAAGGGAAATTAACGACTGGAACAGGTTAAGGGGGGGCAGGACGCTGGGATTCACTTAAAGAAACAGCTCGACGTGCCGTGATGGTAGCGAGGGCAGGGCGGGTGTTCAGTAAGGAGGAGATCGGATCAATGGGAGGAAGGATATTCTTCATTTTGTGACGTGAAGAGACGACTGATAGGCGGGGGGGGTGGGGGGGATGCGGTGTGGATAATAATAATAATAGTAATCCTTGCATTTGATAAGAGAGCCTTGTCACGTCGTCGAGGCTTCTCAAAGCGCTTCGCAGGATGCACCGCAAAGTGGAGTAGATTGCGCAGCCCAATTTGCGCCCGGCCACATCCTCGCAAAACAGTCGCGGATCGAAGCTGCGAGGAACCGTTCGGCTCTGGGGCTGGAGTCGGGGGAATTAGAAAAATATCACCTTCCTTCCAGCCGGAAAAGTCGGGGCTGCAAGGCAAACCGGGCACGTCCAGGTATCCAAGGAGGTGCCATCGAAGGTTTGATTTTAAAACCCATCAGAATCCTGTCAGGTGTCAGGTTCCTTTGTACCTTCTCCGGTTCCAGGTTAATATATTCCTGCCCGCTTTGTTTCGTATTATCCGCGAATTTGCTGGCAGGAGGCTCGTTCCGTCGCTGTCTGTCTGTCGCCGCCGAAGGAGGTCAGACAGTCCAGAACCTGCGCACCACGCCACGGGGATGGGATAGAGAGAGAGAGAGAGAGGGAGGGAGAGAGTCAGAGAGAGAGAGAGAGAGGGGGGGAGAGGTAGTGAAAAATAAAAAGAAAGAGAAAGAGAGAGATAGAGAGAGAGGGAAAGAAAAGAAGCTTCTTCAGGCGATTTCCCGAGTCACCTCCGCCAAAGTGTAGTGACTGTTTCTGTCGGGCAAAAGACAAGACCAGCCTTCCTGGAGGAGTACCGACCAGAGCCTTTCTTTGACGCCTCACCTGAAGGCCGGTGTTTCCGACGACAGAGCCTCCCCGACCCCCCCCCACCCCTCCAGCCCCCACCCGCCCCCACCTTACACGTTCAGCGTGGGTCTACACCATGACCTCCAGGTGCAGATCACGCCCTCAGGTGCCTTGCTGGTGAGTACTCGGGTGGTGGGTGGGTGGGGGGGGGGAAGTATGAAGGGGATACGAGAGGCATTTAAGGGTGCGAAGGGTGCCATATAAATGCAAGTTGTTGTTGTTGGTGGTGATGGTGGTGGTGGGTGTGAGGGGAGCTGTCCTCGTGCGCCGAATGGCCTCCCTCTGCGTGTGAGCAACAATGTCAACCTTTCCACGTGTAAGCGATCCAGTCGGTTTTCGCGTCGGGAGGACGTCCCGAGGCGCTGGACAGTCAGGGCTTTCCACCCGAGCTGGGAGTTGGGTGGGGGGGTGGAGGGCGGAGGGGGAGGGTTAAGGGGTTCGGAGGGTGACCGAAGACCCGGTCGAAGACGAAGGTCTTGAGTCGGGTTTTGAAGGAGGTCACTACACGTCACTGCGGGCCGCAGTTACAACTCAAACCCGGCGATGGTTATTACTGTCGGTTGGGTTTTATTTAAAAGGCTTAAAAAAAATACGGGGGCCGTTTGGGAGCTGGCGATATAGCGAGGGACATCGGTGCGGTGCAGAGAGCGCAGGCTTCAAAGGCAGAGATGGAGGGAGGGAGAGAGGGAGGGAGGGAGGGAGGGGAGAGGCTCGGAGAGGGAACACAACACAGGGCAATTAAGGGAAAGCATCTGCCTTGAAGTGGGAGCGAGTCTGGCCTGTGGGGACTTTACTACTCGCTCTGCATCGTTATTATGTCGGCCGAAACCATGTGGCGAATTTCCATTCATGCCACGGAGGGGCCGCCGGAGCTTATTGTCCATTGTGTCAGCCTCTTAGCTTCAGAATGAGATGGTGAATAAATTTGCCGTCCCCTTCAGTGTCCCCATTGTGTCTGCCTTCCGAGCCGCCCGGGAGCAAGAATTCGAACCATCGCGAGGAAAATGTCCGGCACGGAAACCAGGCCAACTCCACACTCTCCCCGACCAGTCCATGTCGGAGTTTAACATTCCTCGCCCCCCCCCCCCCCCCCCCCCACCACCCTCCTCCCTCTCCCCCAACTCCCACGCTCTTCTGTTGCGGTGTGTTCCGTAGAGTAAGCGGTGGTCAGAGCGCTCTCTGGCCCGAGCGAGCGAGAGGACACGGGTTTGATTCCTGGGGTGGTCAGGGCGAAACCTTAGGCAAGTTTCTCTACTACACACACGCGCGCGCACACGCCTCTGTTTACCCCGGAGTAGGTAGGAACCCGGTTGTTAGTCGATTGGCGGGTTGCTTTTCCGGGGGGTAATAATCCCTTCAAAAAAAAATAATAATAATAATAATAAATCGGTCACTTCAATCCACGCTTTCCTTTCAAAAAAAAAAGGGTAGCCCGCTGGTGGTTAAATACAGCGGTGAAAAAGTCAATGCACCAGGTCTAGTGGATATCGCTTCAAAATACACAGTCACTACCCTTGACAGTACATTCCGTGAAGCGCTTTGAGATGTCTCGAAGACGCGATAAGGCGCTACATCAAATGCAAGGATTATTATTATTACTACTACTACTATTACTACTGACTTCCCCTCCCGGCGCTGCTGCACTGGAACATAAGTCTCGACTACGAGCTCAAGTCGAGGAGCCGGGCGCGAGTGGCGGGCTCGTGTAAAGTACGTTGACAGGCGAAAGTAATTACACACGGTTCAGCGGATTAGATTAATGGCTTCAACCGCACCCCGGAGTGAAGGCTCTCAGCCTGGAAAGTACACTGATATCATCAACACCTCCGTCTGATTAATGAACCCTTCATTCAGTCAGAACAGTGAATTTCCTCTCTCTCTCTCTCTCTCTCTCTCGCGCTCTCTTTCGCTCTCGCGCTTTCGCTCCCTGTTACCTCGGAGCTCGTTTTGGCCACGAAATATACAGTCAATCCACTTTGCAGTACGTTCTGTGAAGCGCTCTTGAAGACGTGATAACAGGGGGTAAGGGTAAGGTGGGGGGGGGGGGGGGGGAGAGGGGAAGAGGGAAAGCTTGAGCCTTCTGACCGGCAGGGTAGAAGGACTCCCGAGTGAATCAAGGTGAGACACAGGGTGAGTGTGTCCGCACTTCAGAGACAGACAGCTTGCAAGGCAATGAACAAGATAAATGGCAGAGCCACATATTTTGGCCCTGTGCAGACTGTCAGAGAGGAAGGATTTTGTGTGTGTGTGTGTGTGTGTGTGCGCTCGCATGTCTCTTTAATGTAATTACTCCGAGTTTTAGTGACGTAACAAAGCCCTTGATGGATTTAAGTCCTGCACAAGGTTGTTAGCTCAGGGATTTATCAATAGGTTGGAATAATGAATGTAGTCTCACTCTGCCTCATTCCCTACGCTGTTAATTTTTCTCCAGTGCCTTTTTTTTTGGACCGGTTGTTAAAAAACGGCTCTTTATTTTCCCCCTGCGGCCGCCGCCGCCGCCGCCGCTGCTGCAAGTTGTTTTATTTCTCTCCCGGATATTTCCGGCGGCTTTGCGATCTAACGGAGTCTTTCCGTCAGTCACGTTATTCCCGCCGGGATCTCGCTACGTTTCCGTTCCGGTTTCCGAAGCTTCCTTTACTTACCTGACTGTCTTTCGTATCAGCGTTCCCTTCCCGAGGAGAGGACCTGAGTTCGGTTCCTTGGGCAAGTTTCCTTACTCCACACACACACACACACATTGTGTGTTTACCAGTAAGTAGGAACCCCGGGTTTTTAACCCCGGAAAGTGATCCGCCAATCGATTAACAACCTGGTTTCCACTTACTGCTGAGATAAACAGGTGAACAGAGTAAGGAAACTTGCCATAAGGTTTCACCCCGCCCAGGAATCGAACCCGGGTCCCCCTCGCTTGCGAGGCGAGGGGGCTAACCACTGCACGATGGGACGCTATTACCCGATCATTAAAAAGAGTTTGAGTTGAGCGATTGAAGAGCAGTGTCACTGGGCTAGAGAGAGACAGAGAGAGACAGAGAGAGAGAGAGAGAAAGCGAGAGAGAGAGTTCATCGCCGCTCCCGGAATGCTAATACGATCATAATCATCAATTTAAATTAAAATGGCAAAAGAATTTTTCTTTTTCGCAAGAAAGGGCAGACGGCCGGAGAGAGGCTGACGGGAAGAATTATTAAGCGATGGAGTTGTTTTCGAGGAGCGCTTCTCCCCAGTGACTGATCCCATTGTTGCCTCGGACAGAGCCCCTCCACATCAGGCCAGTAACAGCTGGAATGTCACGGCTGTTTGGCCCTCTCTGTGTGTGTTGGTCCATCTCGATGCCCTTTCGCGTGGGTGTGCGCGTTCCCTGTTTGGCGGCGCTGTTCGCGGGACGCCGCTGCTCGCGTCGGCTGCCGCGTTTGGCTGCCGCGTTTCGCCCGCAAAAACACACAGTCACTCCACTTGACAGCATATCCCGTGAAGCGCTTTGAGACATCTCAACGACAGATGTCATTTCCCTGTTGCGTTCTTGTAAGGGTTAAAGCACCCGTCCCAATGCCTTCCCTCCCACCTCTGCCCCCCCCCGCTCTGCGCCCCCCGTGGATTCATCCTGGGACTCGAATGGTTAACCCTCCGCCCTCCGCCCTCCGCCGATGGCATTTCCAAACGCCCACGAAAGCGTTCGTCCGTCTGCGAAACACACAAGGTCACTACACTTCACAGTTAGAGTCGAAAGAAAAATTCCCGCCTCGAGACATCCTCCTGACGCGAATCAATGGGGGGAAAAGGAAGGGAAAGGGGTTAGCGGTGTGTGTCTGTCCTCCTTCTAACACTCCGAAGCAACTCGCGGGAGCGAGCACACAACCCGACCCGACCCGAACCGACCCGACACGCGCCCGCGCCCGCGCGCACACGCTCCTCAGCTCTCTTACCATCATATACCATCGGCTCAGGACGTCTCAAAACATCTCCCCGTGAGGAGCTATGAGTAATATGGCTTTAATTCTGGTGCCCCTCTACGTTCCCCTCTCACCCACCACTCCCCCACCCCCCCACCACCACCCCCCCCCACCCTTGTCACCGTCTCCCCCCCCCACCCCCCACCCTTGTCACCGTCCCCCCACCCCCCACCCTTGTCACCGTCTCCCCCCCACCCCCCCCACCCTTGTCACCGTCTCCCCCCCACCCCCCCCACCCTTATCACCGTCTCCCCCCCACCCTTGTCACCGTCTCCCCCCCCACCCTTGTCACCGTCTCCCCACCCCCCACCCTTTTCACCGTCTCCCCCCCCACCCCCCCCACCCCCCACCCTTGTCACCGTCTCCCCCCCCACCCCCCACCCTTGTCACCGTCTCCCCCCCACCCCCACCCTTGTCACCGTCTCCCCCCCCCACCCCCCACCCTTGTCACCGTCTCCCCCCCCCACCCCCCCCACCCTTGTCACCGTCTCCCACCCCCCACCACCCCCTCCACCCTTGTCACCGTCTCCCCCCCCACCCCCACCACACCCCCCCCACCCTTGTCACCGTCTCCCCCCCTCCAACCACCACCCGCTCTCAC
Organism: Callorhinchus milii; assembly: GCF_018977255.1. NCBI lineage: Eukaryota > Metazoa > Chordata > Chondrichthyes > Chimaeriformes > Callorhinchidae > Callorhinchus > Callorhinchus milii. The sequence continues at coordinate 8,274,274 of NW_024704764.1, forward strand.
ATTTCCGAAATTGCACCAAGACACACTTTGTGCCGCCGCTGGTGCAATGTATGTTGCCACACAAACACGCACACAGGTCAGGTCAGCCCTGCCGGCTTTCTCTCGCTTTCTCTCTCTCTCCCCCCCCCCCCCACCCCCAACCTCCCATCATTTGATTCGAACCAAACCCTCCAGCACTGTTCATGAATTATTCCTCTGCTAAATATTCACAGGGAACCCATTTGCGTTCCCGAGATTGGTGGAGCAACTCGGCAAATAGAGGGGGAGAGAAGAGAAAGGGGGTTGGTTGGGGTTGGGGTTGGGGTGGGGGATTGGTTTCAAGGAGTGCGTTCGGGGGGGGGGGGGGGTGGTGGTGCGGGGAAAGAGGAGATAAGGGAAGGGAGGGAAGGGAATAAGATTAAAGCCGCTTATTTGGGAGTGTGCGTGTGCTGTGTATGTGTGTGAAGCACATCGTAGCATCGGGCTGGGATGTAACGCTTGGAACGAACAAAAAAAAAATATCTGAGCGTGTGGCTGTGTGGTGGGGGGGGGAGAGAGAGAGAGAGAGAGAGAGAAGGAGAGAGCTGAACAGAGCCGAATAGAAAAAAAATCCTAAGAGCCTCGTTTCAAAAAAAGCCTCAAAGCCTCAGGTAGGGATGAATTCCTGTTCGCTTCCCCTCTCGTACCCATTCCTTCCGTCGCTTCTAACGAACCGTTAAGTTGCCGTTCAACCCTTTAAACGGTTAAGCGCTCCGGGACGCGATATAAACACAAGTTGTTGTTGTTGTTGTTGTTGTCGTTTAAATCCCAAGCAGCGGTTTTATAATAATACTGATTAATAATAATAATAATAATAATAATAATAATAATAATAATAGTCGCTATTGGGTTCAACGCCTTAACGCGTCATCGAGGCGTCTCAAAGCGCTTCACGCACTGTCGCCCGTAAAGTGCGGTGACCGTGTGTTTTCCGCAGACCAAACGAAAACGTAGGTTAATGCCGAAAAACCCTTCCCCCCTCCCCGCCCCCCCCCCCCCCCCGCCCCGTTCCCAGCACAAATCAGCGATTCAGGAGGAAATAGCAGTCAGCGAAGTATTTATACAGCGAGAGAGAGAGAGAGAGGGGGAGAGAGAGAGAGAGAGAGGGGGGGGGCAGGGGTTGGGGGGGAGAACAGATGTCAGACAGTGATTTCAGGGCAATAATCATATCGCAAGATACTCACATGACATACATTAGGTGCCGTTAGCCACTGCGTCCCCAACCTCTGGAGCTCTCTGCCTCTCTCTCCCCTTTCCCTCCTCGCTCCCTCTTTGCCCATCTTCAAAACGCACCTGAAGACTTTCCTCTTCGACCGCGCCTACCCTCCCCCCCTCTCTCTCTCCCCCTCTCTCTCTCTCCCTCTCCCCTCTCTCTCTCTCTCTCTCTCTCTCTCCCCCCCTTCTCTCTCTCTCTCTCTCCCTCTCTTTCTCCCCAGCTCAGCGTCAAGCTCCACCCTTGTTAAGCTCTCCGAGACGCTGCCCAGTGTGAAGAGCACGGTGTAAATGCAAGTTGTTGTTGGCGTTGTCGTTGGCGTTGCTGTTGTTGTTGTTGTTGCTGTTGCTGTTGTTGTTGTACGGGAGTAAACCTTGATGGCTTTTCGCTTGGATCAACGCTGCGTAAAGCGCGTTCTCCCCGCGTGAAAGGCGCCACGCGGCTTTGTGCGTCCAACGCGAGTGCCGAGTGCTGTCAGCGTCGTACTTTGCCGCTGTCGTTAACCTCCTTTCTGATGAAGTTTGGCGAACGTAATCGGACGTTGACCGCGCTGTACTGTACTCCCAGATGTTCCCCTTGGCAGACAGGAACCCTGGGGATGCGTCGGAAGCGATGATAAGGCGCAACGATCCCACGCCCTCCGTGTTTTCCCCGTGGCGGCCCCTTTCGCGTTAGGAGCCGGTCTCGAAAGCGCGACATGAACATCTCCGCGTAAAAGCCCGATGGAGGTGGGACTCAAACCCGACCGGGAATCTGCCGTCCCGACGGGGGAATCGGGAGCGAGCAACACGCCCAGTCCTCGCGAGAACAATCCTCGCGTTCGACGTAGCGTTCAGTTCGTCCAGAACGTCCGCCAAGCTTCTCGCAGTAGTTGCCGCAAAGTGCAGCGACTGTGTATTTCGTAGGCAAACGCGGCAGATGGTTTGCGCACGCCACACCCCCACACGCACCCCCTCCCCGCGCCGTCTCCCCCGCGGCAAAACAGCCGTGAAGTGAACGACCCGGGGGTGGTGGCGATTGTCGGCTTCTGCCCTAACCCGTGTTTCTTGTGCTCTGCGTCCTCAGGGCTTATTTGAACCCATCTTCGCCTCAACAGCCTCCACGGACTGCAAACGAGCGGCGTTTATCCAGCGGTTTGGAGGACGATAAGATGCCGGTTCTCTCCTCAGGAACGGGTAAAGCCTCGGCCGTCTCATTCCCGTCCGATGACGGTTTGCGACTCGCGATCTCCTGCCACGGAAAATATCTTGAATATTGATCCAACAACAACAACAACAACACATGACATTTACGCACGGCGCCTTTCGCATCGGGAAGACGTCCCGAGTCAGGGATCTCTGCATCTGAGCTGGTGGTTGGGATCAGGACGGGGGTGGAGGGCGGGGAGGGAGGGTAAGGGGGTAGGTGGGCGACCGAAGGCGCAGTCGGTCGAAGAGGAGGGTCTTGAGATGGGTTTTGAAGGAGGCGAGGGATGGGGGCGAGGCGGAGGGACTGTGGAATGGAGTTCCAGAGGGTGTCCGGTATGTAACGAGAGCAGGAGGCATGTTCCGTGCAAACGATTCGAGAATGAACAGGGGCACGAGCGACGTGTTATTACCAAATCCCCCAAAACCTTACTCCTCTCCCCTCCCATCCACCACCAACCCTCACGTCTATATTTCACCTGTAAACAGGCTTCCTTTCAAAGGTGAAATACACTTCATCCTTCTTTCTGGGTGTTTTATGACCAACCAGTGGTCATAAGGTCGGAAAGAATTTGGGACAAATTCAAACGCCATGAAAAAAATCTTCCAGATTAAGATTCAACGACGTTCCACAGATAAAACTGATATTTTAAGAGCAAAAAATTGGTCATAATGCCAAGGTTTCTTGCTAAGTTGCTAAAGCTTAGGATTTGCTCTGTTTGTTACAGGTCTACATGAGGTCCTGGCTCTTCTGACAGCACAACTGAGGCCAGATGCCAACCTCAAGGAAGAGATCAGTTTCCTCACCGAAGTCTTCAGTGAGAAGAGTTTCAACTCGCTCATGAAGGTGAAGACCGGCAGCACCTCTCGCCCATCTGGCGCTAAATGAATAGTGACAACAAATTCAGTTCACGCAGCGTCTTTCGTGTTGGGAGGACGTCCCAAAGCACTGGACAATGGGGTGGGAGGGGTTGGATCAGAGAGAGGGGTGGAGGGCAAGGGCGAGGGGAGGGGTCGGGGGGTTGGTGGAGGGAAGCTGACCGAAGGTACGGTCGAAGAAGAAGTTCTTGAGATGGGTCTTGCAGGAGGCAAGCGACGGGGCAAAGCGGAGGGGCTCCGAGATGGAGTTCCAAAGGGTGGGGGAAGAAAGGCTGAAGGCCTGACTGCCTATAGTGGAGAGGACAGGGCGGGGGTGAGGGGGACGTGTGTGGATAGGTTGGTGAGATTTTAATAGGTTGCGGAGGTAGGGAGGAGAAAGACTGTGGAGGGCTTTCAAGGAAGGCCCTGTGAGGAGCTTTGAGACATCCTCCCAATGTGGGAGTCGCTGCCTAAATGTAAATCGTAAGTGTGATTAATTTTGGTTCCCAGATCCATGAGAAACTGAGGCATTTCGACCGACACACACCGTCACCCACCCTGTACAGTGCTGCCACCCTGGTGCATGAAGTAAGTAGTTGCGTTGCATCTCAGAGTGTTGTTGTGTGTGGATACCTGGACTGGCTTTCTTCAGGAAGGGCTTGGAATAGTAACAGACTGATTCTGTTGGCCATCAAGATGGAAGGTCAACCCCTCTTACCGCTGCTCTCTTTCTCTCGAGCAGAGGAATCGCCTCGAAAGGGGTTTGAGATTGCGTTGTGACTAATATGGACTAATGAGGTTCGCTGAGGTTCCCGCGAGTTGTTAATCGATTGGCGGAGAGCTTTCCGGTGGGGGATAATAATCCCTCCAAAGAGAAAAAGAAATGCGGTCACTCAATCCACGACTGTTTGCGGGACAATTGGCACCCCAACATATACAGTCACTCCACTTTACGGCACACCCTGTGAAGCGCTTTGAGACGTCTCAACGACGCGATAAGGCGCTACATCAAATGCAAGGAATATTATCGTCATTATTATTTGGCGTTAAGTTTCAGTGAGGGAATCGCTCATCGGCCGAGATGCCATCCTTTGCCCGCTCCGGCTGTTCAGATCATTTGGCATTGCTTTGAAGTCGAGCAGGGAGGTGTACCCCGAAATCCTGTCCAATGCACCCCCTCTACCCTCCACTACCCCCCCCCCCACCCCTCAATCTCCCGCCACCCCAAACCCAAGCGCTCTGAGGCAATGGGATGTGGTCTCGCACCAGTCTATATGACAACCAACACTGGGCAACACTCCCAGATATTTTGACATGATTGAGGAACCCATCCAATGTCAGTCTGATTCCAAATCCACTGGAGACTGAGAGGTGGGTAAAGATCAGGGAACTGATAGGTCCATTAAAATCCCATCTCCGGCTTCAGGTAAACAACTGCTGCCGCACTCGAGGATATTTTTAGTTGCGATGTTCAGCTCTATTCTGAGCTTGTTGAATTTAGGCGAGACTGCGGCTATGTGGTAATCCTGATAAAGGGTCGAACCTGACACAGTCGATTGAGCTCGTGGAGTGAGCCATTGCATCTTAAGTTACCCAAGGTTACATTTGCTGCTGCATCTGTCCGCAAGTACTTCGTTTCTCGAAGCGCTTCGCCGGATTTCACTGTGAAGTTTCAGTGACTCAAGTGCATTTCATGGGCAAAAAAGAACAGCAGCCAATTTGCGCACAGCTACGTCGCGCAAACAGCCGTGAAATGAAGTTAATTTCTTGGCCAGGACACCGTGAGGAGAGAATAACTCCCTTCAATTCACGACCGGCTGCACGCGTTTCACCCACAAAACGCACAGTCGCTCCACTTTGCAGTGGAGCGCTTTGAGACGTCTCGAAGACGTGACCAGGCGCTGCATCAAAACGCGAGGGTTACGATCATCACAATATTCTCTTATTTCGAGTTGCACCGTGGAGATCTTTGGAACGTGAGCTCAAAGCCCCTGGCGCGTGGATCAAATTCGCCGATACTTCCGTCGCCGTGTCAAATACGTCTATTTATTTGGGGGCGTTTCTTGTTCTCTTGACCTTCCTCGTAGCTCTCAGAGGAATTACAGAACGGACCGATGGGCAACGACGTGAGTGAGCTCCTGCAACTACTGGCCAAGCCACACGTGAAGGTAGCGAATGAGCTGTGGCGATGAAGGCCCGGCCAGTTTGCGCTGTTTCTTAATAAGGAAATAAATGGGGTTGGGGTGGGGTGGGGGTGGGGTTGGGGCGGAGGGTTGGGGCACAGACTCCATTAGACTTGAGGACACTCTCATGAACTCTGACCTCTGAGCGCAGGTCATTGGCGATGGTCAAGGGATCTCCCAAAGGAATCTTTCCCTTCCGGAGAATTGGAATTAACGACTGGAATAGGCAATGGGGTGGGATTCACTTCAAACGTGACCCCCGTGTGGATGCACCTCGATAGCGACTGCTCTGCTGATACATAAGGCCACTGTGTCTCGTCCTGGCCAACAAATCCCCCACCCCCACCCCCCTGAAATTTGGTCACTCATTCCATATCTGTTTGTGGGACATTGCTGTAATAATAATATTAATAATAATCCTTGCGTTTGATATAGCGCCTCATCACCCCGTCGAGCCATCTCAAAGCGCGTCACAGAATGTCCTGTAAAGTGTATTTTTGTGGGCGAAACTTTACAGCGTATCCCGTGAAGCCCTTTGAGACGTCTCGACGAGGTATTAAGGCGCGGTATCAAATGCGAGGATTATTATTATTGTTGTTGTTGTTGTGATTATTAGCATTATTAATGTTTGGCGCCTTGGTTACCTCCTTGCGACGTGAGAGGCGTTATATCAATGTAAGTTGTTGCTGTTGTTGCTGTTGTTGTTGCTGTTGTTGTTGTTGTTGCAGGCCCTGCTCACAGCCCACGACACAGTCGCCTGCAAGGCCTTCGACCCCGTGCTGCCCCCGATGCCTGACGACGTGGGGGAGGAAGAGGAGGAGGAATCAGTGAAGATCGTGCGTCTGGTGAAGGACAAGGAGCCACTGGTCAGTGAGGCTCCGGCCTGGTCCACCACACTCTTGAGACACGACTGGGGGAGGGGGAAATCTGTGTAACCGTATCGGGCGCAAGGATAATTACCGTTAATAAAATGATAAATTGGTCACTTCAACCCACGACTTGTTTGTGGGCAATTGGCTGCCTGCCGCTTTTCGCCCACGAAACACACAGTCACTACACTCCGCGGTGTATCCTTTGAAGCGCTTTGAGACGTCTCAACGACGTGATTAGGCGCTGTAACAAATGCAAGGATAATTATTAGTATTATTATTATTAATTGTATTGACGTAGCGAACGGTGGCGTGGAGGTCTTTTTTGGTGGAAGGGGTTGGCGGGTGAGTTTGGAAGGTCAGAAAAAAAGAGCCCTCTGGTTTCCCACCCGCCCTAACCCTCCCGGGCATCCCACCCGCAGGGCGCGACCATCAGGATGGACGAGCAGACCAGCGCGGTTGTGGTGGCGCGGATCATGAGGGGTGGGGCAGCCGATCGCAGCGGTGAGTGTCTGTCACGTTTGCCCCCAAACCACCCCCCACCCCCCCCCCCTACACTCCCACCCCACCGTATTGGGCACCATTCGAACCAAACGAGTCTCCGTCCTTCGGGGGTCAGTTCCGCTCGCGCTCTCCTGACTGGTTTTCAGCTCCGTATCTCACGTTCCCCCCTGTCCCCCAGGTTTAGTGCACGTTGGTGATGAACTGAGAGAAGTCAATGGGATCACAGTGGAGAACAAGAGCCCAGAGGAAATCAGTCAGATCCTGGTAAGCTTAAAAGCCCAAGAGACACGAGCCGCACGAAGGCCGCTGTACAGCGCGAATCAAAAGTCTCTCGATCGCCGTCTATGTAGCTCAACAGCCCTTAAGCCCTTGTCAGTTTTAGCTGAGAGTGGGGACGTCCGAGCCGGACATTGTGGACACAGACTCACTCTGTGTATTGGATGTTTTCCCATCCCCAGGCTCAGTGCCAGGGCTCGATAACCTTGAAGATAATCCCGGCGCTCAAGGAGGAGGATCGACTGAAAGAGAGCAAGGTGAGGGCGTGGGGAGGGAGGGTGGGGGGGGGGTGTTGGGGGAAGAATAAAGGAGGAGTGGCGGGAGGGTGGGGTGGGGGTGGGAGGGGGATGGAGACAAGCCAACTTGCCTCAGGTTTCGCCCTGTCTCGGGAATCGTACCCGGTTCTCTCTCGCTTGCGAGGAGAGCGCCCTTAACATCAAACACCTCGAAGGTCCACACGGGAATTCTCACTTATGGTCCCATTGGCCCCCACACCCACCCACCCACCCCCCAACTCCCACCCCCTCCCATATCCCCGCACAGGTCTACATGAGAGCCTTGTTCGACTACGACCCGAGTAAGGACAAAGCCATACCCTGCAAGGAGGCAGGACTCCCGTTCAGGAAGCTTAACATCCTTCAGGTCGTGAGCCGGGACGATGCAGTGTGGTGGCAAGCCAAGCGTGTGGGAAATACGAACCTCCGAGCTGGACTGATCCCGTCGAAGCAGTTTGAAGAGCGGTGGGTGCTCCGTTCAGCGATCGGGAAAGGGGGCGCAGGGGAACAGCAACGAACACCTCACATCGACTGTCCTGTGCCTCAAGTCGCCCAAACCTCCTCCTATGTTTTATCGCCGATAATCGTTTTAGAAGTCGCCGTCCGTCCTCGCGGTCGGTTTGGTCGGGAGGACCTTTCCGAAAGTGCTTCGTGATAATATTAACAATAATCCTCGCGTTCGACACGGGGGCCCTTCACCGCCTCTTCGAGACGTCTCAAAGCGCTTCGCGGGACGCGCTGTAAAGTGAACTGACCGCGTATTGCCCACGACAGCGTCCCATCGGATTGATCTCAGAGCGTTGTGACTGTGCGTGGTTGTGGGCCAGCGCAGGCAGCGGGTTCGCGCACAGCCGGGTTCCAGGAAACAGTTGAGGCCGAGGGGAACACCAGCCCTTTCCGCTCTCTAACTGCATTGCCTTCATCTCTCGTCTTGTTTTACTTTCAGCCGATTTAAGCACAGGAGAGCAATGGCTTTGGAGCAACAGCAGGAAATGAAACAGACACAATGTAAGGACACACTGAACGCTTTTAGCCGATGAAACTCATCCTCTGAGAGAGAAGGAGAGAGCGAGAGAGAGAGGGAGAGAGAGAGAGAGAGAGTGCAGGAATCCCAACGCATGGGTGACACGCGATGGGTTTCCGTGAGTGTCAGACACCCAGCGCTAACCCTAAAAACAATAAGCTCCGTGAATTGTGAATTAATCCGGCAGGTATGATCATTAATTGTCCTTTCTTTCCCACCCCCCTCCACCCTCCTCCATCGCTACCTAGGTGAACAAGCCAACGAGAGAGGTAAGTAACCAGTGCAGTCTAAATCGGACACGAGTTAGAGTTACTGAATAATAATGAATAATGAATGCAAGTACTGTGTCAAACAGAGTCGTTTTACGAGACTGGTCGCACAGTTCATTGTGGGTTTGAAGAGGGAAGTAGACAGGTACATGAAGGATAGACCTCTCAGAGACGAAGACATGGAGCCCTGTAGCTCAGTGGTTAGAGCACTCGTCTCGCAAGTTCAATTTCCCAGGCGGGCGAAATCTTAGGCAAGTTTCCTTACTCCGCACGCCTCTGCTGACCCAGCAGTGAGTAGGAACCCGGTTGTTAGTCGAATGGTGGATCGCTTTTCCGGGGGTAATACACCCTTCAAAAAAAATTAATAAAATAAAAATTTCATCACTCAATCCGCAGCTGCTGGTGGGGACGCTGCTGTGCACAATTGGCTGCCCGTGTTTGGCCCACCGAATACACACAGTCACTCCGCTTCGCAGTGCATCCCGCGAAGCGCTTTGAGACACGATAAGGCGCTGCATCAAATGCAAGGATTATCATTCGCATTATTTGCAACAGCAATTTGGAAAGCCGGTGTCTTTTTAAAGAGCTTCCAAGTTAACAGCCGATCGAACAACTTCTGCAGAAAGACGGCGGCTACGGAACTCCGATCGGGGTTTCCTGAAGCGGGGGCTCTGGGATTTGCAGGACAAAAATTCCCTGCCTGACGATCCGGAGCTGTGATCGATTCCGAGGATAACGCACAGGCTCTGTACTGGGCTACAGAGCAGCAAAGAGTTCGGGTGGGGGTGGGGGGGTGAGGGCGAGGGCGGGTGGGGGCGAAGAGGTGAGCAGTTTAATCAGCCTCAGCTGCTCTGTGCCATAGAGGTTCTGTTGGAGATTGCTTTTCTAGGCATTAATTATTATTATTCTCCGACTATGTCTTCCCACCACCCCCCACTGCCCACACACACTCCCCGCAGCAGCCCCCCCCCACCCGCCGTGTTATTCGCTTTAACCAACAGTCCTCCGCACAAAGGAGACAAGAACAGGAACTTGCAAAGACTTCAGATATTGTTTTATTCCAGATTCCTGCCGCAGAAAAATAATAACAACGATCTTTGCATTCGGTACAGCGCCTCACCACCTCAAAGCGCTTCACAGGATATACTGTCAAGTGAAGTGACTGTGTATTTTGTGGGCGAAAAATCGGTGAAATATATTTACTTTGCTTCCCTCTTTCATTTTCGCCGCCTCCCCCCACCTTTTTCTACTCTTTTCCTGTTTCCCCCCGTTTCTCTCCCTGGTTTGTGCATAGTTCCTTCTCTGTCTCCCTCTCTGCCTCTCCCCCTCTATCCATCAGTCTCCCACCATTAGATCTATCAGAGTTTAGGAGGAACTTCTTCACGCAGAGGGTGGTGAGGGTGTGGAACTTGTTGCCGGAAACTGTGGTTGAGGCAGAAAAGCATCAACTTATTTTTAATAACAATAATAATTATTAATAGTAACCTCTTGATTCCAACCCCCGGTTCGGACGCAAACCCTTAACTGTCGAGCGCCTTGGGAGGTCCTTCCGACATGAAAAGGCGCTGTGTAAATGTGATTTTGTCGCCGTTATTCAAGAGGAAACTTGTCACATGTGTGAGAAAGAAGGGGAATAGAGGGGTTGAGGAGAGGGGAACAGGAGGGATGTGGGTTTGGGGCAAAAATGGTCTCTTTCCGCGCAGTGTGACTGTGTAATTCGATGTCTTAAGGCTAAGCCAGGGTGGAATTTCAGGTGAGAGGTGCCAGGGACTTGTCATGGATTTGCTGTTGTCAATCACTTGAGCTGTTTCCACCGGCAGATCTATCTCCTCTCTGATCTTGATCATTCCTTCTGCTTCCACCTGCTGCTTGCCTATCTCTGCAGAGGACTGTGACTGTGATGGATATTTCAATGGGCTTCACGTAGGTGAGAGTTCCGACTCGAGCTGATCCACGTCATGTAGCTCAATCAATCCCCCGCTGGGTCAATCAGGTCCCGGGTCACAGAGAAAGTCGAGTGTCTCCACATTTGGAAACTGTTCCTTGGACTCCAATTGACCATCAGTGTCTGTGACCTGCTAACTCCATATCAACCCGCCCTCTCCCTCCGTTCAGCAAACTCCCGCCTGCTTCACGTCCCCAGCCCGCCCCACCATCGACGATCGGGCCTTCAACCTCTCTGCCCCCCCCCCTACCCTTTGGAACTCCATCCCACAGTCCCTTTACCTCGCTCCCTCCCTCCCTCGCCTCTTTCAAGGCACGATCCTCCTCTTCGACCGCGCCTTTGGTCACCCTCCTACCTCCACCCTCCCTGCCCTCCTCCCCTCCTGATCCCAAACCCCCAGCTCGGGTGATCTCTGACTGTCCACCTCCTTGGGACGTCCTCCTGTCGTGAAAGGTGCCGTGTAAATGTCATTTGTTGCCGTCGTAAGTCCCACAATTGTCAAGTTTTTTGGTTTACTTATTGAAATATTATTTCTTTCGTTTGGAAAATAATATCTGGGGATACATTGCATGAGTCATTTGAGACATGACATACAGTAAGTGCTTGGGAGAACCAGGCAACTTTGGATCTAAGTTTCCCAAAGCTCTCCACTCCTGTTGTAGACTAATCCATACAGAAATAATTGCCATCAACATCTCCAGTACTGTCAAGCAAGCGACTACCAAGATGGTGGAAGGCAAACTAGATGAACCTTGGTCTTTTTTTTGTCTAGCAATTCCTATATTCCTATTTGCTTTGTCTTATTGATTTGCTGGACCTTCGCTTCTGACCTACACACAAAAGTAATTATTTAGTATTTTTCTTGTGCATTTTTTTTCAAATAAAACACCAAGGTTTGTGTAAATTGAGTGCATTTCTGTACACCCTGTTATCCAGTAATGTGCATAAAACGTGGAGTAGATCTGAACAAGGGGGCATAGTCTTAAATTTACAGCGAGGCCATTTAGGGGTGAAAATCAGGAAGCATTTATTCAGGCAAAGGGGAGTGGAGATCTGGAACTCTTCCCTCCCCCAAAAGGCTGTGGATTATGGCTGGATCCATTCAAATTTTCAACACTGAGGCAGATAGATGTTTATTAGGTCAGGGTATTGAGCGATATGGGGCAAAGGCGGGTAATTGGAGTTGAGGTATAGATCAGCCATGATCTAACAGAATGGCAGAACAGGCTCGAGGGGCTGAATGGCCTCCTTCTGTTCCTATGAACCCCAAAGTTGGTTTTACCGACTTATCCATAATAATAATTGGATAGGTCCTTGAAGAGGAAAAATTTGCAAGGATACGGGGAAAGAGCGGCGGGGATGGGAGTGATGGGTGGGGGGGGGGCGCGGGACCGATTAGATAGCTCTTCCAAAGAACCGGCTCAGGCCACGATGGGCGGAATGGCTTCCTTCTTGGGCCGTAATGTTTTATGACTCTATAACTTGACGGAATCCGCGCCAGATATTTTAAGAGTCTCGGCCTCAGAAAGCACTCAGCGTTTGGCCAAAAGCGTCTCTGCGCTGTCTCCCTCCGTGACCTGTGCCATTTGACTTTTCAGCCGGGTTGCGGAGAAGTTTCCGGTTGAGTCGGAAGGAGAGGCGGGTGAACCAGAGCGAGGCGAAAATGTCAGAGCCCGAGGAGTTGCTGGAGGTTCCCACCTACGAAGAGGTGACTCGGTATCACCGTCGCCCGACTGAATACCACAGGCTTGTGGTCCTGGTTGGTACGTCAGCCCCATTCACTAACCGCATCACCCACAGCTCCTCGTCCGAGAGCCTGAAGCCAAGCGCTTGGGGACGCTACCCTACCCTACAGGAGCCGAGCTATATATAAACACAACTTGTTGGTGTCTGACCCCACTCTCTAGAATTCCATCCCGCAGTCCCTCCGCCTCTCCCACACACCCCACCAACCAATCAACCAACCACCCTTGCCTCCTTCAAGACCCGTCTCAAACCCCTTCCTCTTCGACCGTGGCCTTCGATCACCCTCCTACCCCTACCCGCCATGCCCTCCACCTCCTCCTCATCCCAACCACCAGATGATCCAATGCCTTGGGATGTCCTCCTGACGTGAAAGCCGCTAACCAAATGTAAGTATGTTGTTGTTGTTACTGAATTTCCACCCAGTATTAGCCCATAAGACCACTGGTCCTGAAATTCCACCTAGTCTTAGCCCCTGTTTTATCTGTTCAAACTCTCAACAGTTACCCCCCCACTTCTCACACACAAACACACACACATACACATACACACAATGCAAACTTGGCTCTCCCCAACCTGCATCTAAATAATCTATGGAATTAGGGAAGTAGGGTGCACAGAACAGGGGCGGCGGTGGGTGGGGGTGTGTGTGTGTGTGTGTGGGAGGGGTGGGTGGGTGGGGGGGAGGAAAGTGTACATTCCATTCCAGACATAGCAATTTCCAAGGGTGGGTAATCGTCATACATGGAACTCTCACTCTGGTTTGGACACCCTTAAGCACAGCGACGGGTTTCCACGTGTATCAGACACTTTGTCTGACCGAACATTATCTTCGCCTGTAAGCCCCACCGGGCCTGAAATTTGAGCTATTGATCGCTTATTTCCCTCACCGCAGAGGACTAGCAAGTCTCTATTGGATTATATTAAAGCAAGGAGACTGGGCAAAGGACAACCAATATGCAGGCTCATTGTAACTAAGAGGGTGTTGACCTGATGCAGAGGGGCAGGGTCTGACCTGGTCACTTTCCACTTGTGTTACGTGATAAGGCGCTATATCAAGCGCAAGGATTATTATATTATTATTGTTATTATTACTATCGCAGGTTCCTTAGGGGCGAAGATTAACGAAATGAAGCAGAAACTGATCGCGGAGAATCCAAACCGCTATTGTGTGGCAGTTCCCTGTAAGTGCGACTGACAATTGAACCACCTTTTTGTTTTAAACCCTCCGACCTTCTCTCAATCTCTCCCAACCCCGTGCCCCCCTCCACCCCACTTACCCCCCACCCCCACCCCCACACCCGCCTCTGGGATCCTACATCAATAGAGTAAATCTAGACCCAGGGTGAGGTATATCCAGATATGAGATGGGGTATTTCACCCACATACCGTACAGTCACTTCACTTTACAGTGTACCCGGCGAAGCTCTTTGTAGCGTCTCGACAAATCAATGATTGATGATGACAACACTGAACTCAACCTCAGTTTCTCAACCCGGTTTAAGCTCATTGCTGTCACTCACCGCTCAGTCCGCTCCCGTTAACCTAAACAAGACCCTAAATTGTCCGGGTTGGGGGATCCCAGCTGGACAAGTATCAGGTCCATCGGTGGAGTGAGTTTAAAACCTTCCCCTCATCTTCTCGCTTTTGCCCGAATGCAGCCACAACTCGGCAAAAGAAGGTCCACGAGAGGGAAGGGGTGGAGTACCATTTTCTCTCCAAGTTGACATTCGAGGCGGAGATTCAGAGCAACAGGTATGGCAGAGTCTCGGAGGAGAGAGGGGGTGGCGTGATCGAAGTACAGGAGGTGGGGGGGGGGGGTATGTGGGAGGGGGGGGGGCTAGGGGGTGGGTGGTGTTGGCGTGGGTTTGAAACGAAGACCGAGAGGGACTGAGACCTGATCTCTTTCTCGCTTCAGGTTTGTCGAGCACGGAGAGTACAACAATAATCTGTACGGAATCACTGTGGATTCCATCCGGACTATTCAGTTGAAAAAGAAGATCTGCCTGGTGGACGCACAGCCCAGGTAAGTGTCCTAAAGGTGGCGGCTTTGAGACCCTGCGTAAATTGTGTACGTTGGGAGTTTCCGTGAGCGCCTTGGGACGTCCTCCCGACGTGAAAGGTGCTGTGCAAACGTAATTTAGTGTTGTGGTGCACTGTTTACCCCTGAACGCCAAAGCTCCTAATGGGTAGGGCTGGTCCTAGCTGGACGAGCAGTGGGAACCCTTGCTTGCCAGACAGCGCTCTCGATGGCGAGCTACCGTGGTTTGAGCTGGTCAGACTCCCTCCAGCAGTTACCCTCAATACTCGGACCTAACCTAAGCTGCTGCTTGCCTTCGCTGCTCCATTTACAGACCATCAAGAATCTCAGGACCCCGGAATTCAAGCCGTACGTGATATTTATCAAGCCCTTCATCCAGGAGATGAGGACCGCCCCGTCAGCGGATGAAACACCGGAGGAAAAGATGGCAAGGATAGCAACCGTGAGTCCATCACCCGTGTGTAGCCCCCTCCTCTCCAACCCCAGCCCCCACACCCATCCCCCCAGGAGGGGAAGAGAGTACTAGATTTTTCACAGAGATTGTTAGCGGGGTAGGTGGGGTGGGGGTTGAGGGCGAGGGGGATGGGAGGTGAGGGGGGATTGGATGTTGAGTAAGGGAAGGAGGGAGCAAATTTTGGGACATGATCTAAGGAAATTAGGTACTTGAAAAGGAAGTATTTGTAAGGATATGGGGAAAGAGTGGGGGAGTGGGAACTGATTGGGTGGCTCTTCCAAAGAGCAGGCACAGGCACGATGGGGCCGAATGGCCTCCTTCTGCGCTGTAACAATCTATGATTCCATGATGGTTGGAAGGCGAATTGGATGGACCTTGGTCTTCTCTCATCCAGCAAATTCTCACGTTATCAACAGAGCAGTGTTTCTTCACGCTTTTCCTGTGCCCTTTAGCACCGAGGAAACCGATGGAGGGATTTACCGCGGGTCAGGTTTTACCGAGCGCCAGACGAGTGTGAGAGTTGTCTCTTCAATTGCAGGAAGAGGAGCAGCGGGAGATGATTCAGACGGCAGAGGATATTGAACACCGATACGGGCACCTGATCGACCGGATCCTGGTGAAAGGGGAACTGCAAACCGCCTGCAATGAACTAAAACACACCCTTGATAATATAGAAAAGGAGACCTTGTGGGTGCCAGTCAGCTGGGTCCGATCATAACCAGTCATAACCAATGACCCAACCCAACAACTCAACGCCAGACTCTGTTCCCATCTTCCTCCAGACACAAGCTCAACTCACTCTAACTCTTTGTCATTTGTCAAGGACCTGCTATATGTTTTTGTTCGCTGGTCAGACTTCAGCAGTTACCCGCAACGCAAACTCTGGGCTTCCCACCCCTCCCCCTAAGCCTCGGTCTTGCCTGTTACTTTAGTTCCGGAATTAGGTAAGCAGGATGCATCCCTCCAGGGAGAGAAACCGAGAGACCGAGAGAGCGAGAGAGAGAGAGAGCGCTGTCCATTCCAATCCATCAATCTATCTCTGGGATGCATGGAATTCTCAGTTTGGCTTGGAGACGCTTGAGCACGGTTAGGATGGCCTTCTGCATGCGTCAGACACCCGACTGCCCCCACCCTCAACCCCACCCCCAGAAAAGCTCTTTGATCAGATGATGGAGTCAATTTCCGACCAACTTTCTGTTCCGTCAGGCACTCAAAAGCAGGATGGCGTTTTGGCATTCTCTTCCGAAGCGTGTTAAGGAACGCACACACGCACACAGACACACACACAAACACACACACACGCGCACAAACACGCTGACAAGTAATAAGCGATGAGACTTTACCAGCCTGGCTCAGTCCGTAGCATCTCGTCTCCGAGTCAGAAGGTTGTGGGTTCAAGCCCCCACCCCAGTGTTGGGGACTTTGAGCAAAGGGCACCAAAACCTGGTGATTGTAGATAACAACAACAGCTTGCATTTATATAGCGCCCTTCACGTGGGGAAGTGTTCCAGAGGGCTTCATCGCTTTCAGTTGGACGACAACAAATTATGTCAATACAGCAATCATTTCACATTGGGGGCCCTTTCACATTGGGAGGACGTCCCAAGTCGTTGGACCCTCAGGGTTCCGTAAAGCCCCCACCACCTCCCAAAAATATATACAGCGCATTCAAAAAGACCCACACGGGTTTGTGTGTCCCCGTTGATGGGACACTCCAGTGTCCAAATTAACCGCCAGGTTTACAATTTACAGTAAAATCCCGTGAAGCACTTTGGGACGTCTTTCCTGACATGAAAGCCGCTGCATCAAACGCGAGGATTATGACTTTCTTTTTAATTCTTATTATTATTAATAATCTCGCCGCGCTAACCCATTAATCGCTAACGTCCATCTGAATGAACGTCTCTACTGTACAACCAAACAGGTGCGGAATCAACCCCAGTCTATCGTGATTTCTTCCTCCCTTCCGCTAAAAAAAAAAAACCCCACACCAGAGCATGTTCTTAACCAACCAAAAAAGAAGCGCGTAAGAAATTTGACTCTTTTGTTTTTAAAAGGCAATATAATTTTTCGCACGGTAAATTTCTGCAGATTCACAAGGAATGTACTGGAAACTTCGTCGTTTAAACATTCTTTTCAAGAATAAAATCTAGATTTGGTAACATCAGATGATAAGTGGGAAGGGTGGAGGGGGTGGGTGGGGGGGGGGTCTATCTTGCTTCTAAGATGATGGTGGGATATTAAAGGTTTGGATTCCGTCAGTGACAAGGTGAGCTTTTTATTGGAATGCGTTCGGTAAACTGGACACAGCGGGAAAGAGAGCATGGTTAGGCCGGGCAACGGGTTGGCATTTATTTTAGGACAGCGGGTCAGTCTCTGCACCTGCAACAAAGTGAAAGAGAGTTCACAAGAAAATCCCAGCGTCGAAGAGCCCCTTTGGCCCATCTGATCTCATCCCTCGCAACAACAACAACATACATTTGCGTAACGCCTTTCACGGGCGGGAAGAAGTCCTAAAGCGCTGTGGGCGGTCAGGGATTTGGACCCGAGCTGGGGGTTGGATAATGATAATCATTAAATTCAATTTAATTTAATTTAATTTAATTATGATTAGCCAATTTACTAATAGCATAGCAGCGTTCCGCAAACAGCCTGCTGAACAGGCACATTCTGCTATGTACAAATTGGCTAATAGCAATAATAATTAACAATTATAAGAATTATAACAATATTCCGCTATGAATAATTATAATTAATAATTATACTAATATTCTGCGATGTGCAAGCTGGCTAATAATAATCACCTCGCCCTACAAATTTACATTTATTTTACGCCTTTCACCTCGGGAGAATTATTAGCAAAATCATTAGCAAAATAATCCCTCCAAAACCCAAAACGATAATAAATTGGTCATTTTCAATCCACGACTGTTTGTGGGACATTGCTGTGCGCAATTGGCTGCCGCGTTCGCCCACAAATATACAGTCAATTCACTTTACAGTGTGTTCTGTGAAACGCTTTGGGACGTCTTCCCGATGTGAAAAGCGCTATACCAAATGCGAGGATTATTCTTCTTATTATTATTAAATAGCGGAAAGCTTACCGTCCTTCATTGGCAAAGCTGCATTCGTGTTGGGATCTACAACGGGAAGAAAAAAAAGAAAGCCGTTACAGAAGGAAAAATCATACCAAACAGATTCAGGTTATGTCCTGCGAAGAGTTTTGAGACATCCTCAAAGCCCTTCGCAGGTTGTATTGTAAAGTGGATTTTGTGGGACAAACTGCTATGGTGCGCGGCAGCGTCCCACAAACAGTCATGGATTGACTGACCAAATGTTTTTTTTGAAGGGATTATTACCACCGGAAAGCGGTCCATCCACCAATCGATGGACTAACTAACAACCGTGTTCCTACTTACTGTTAGGTAAACGGAAGCGCGTGGAGTTAGGAAACTTGCCTAAGGTTTCGCCCTGCCCGGGAATCGAACCCAGGGACTCTCGTTTGCGAGGCGAGTGCTCTGACTACTACGCTCCGAGAATCTAAGGGTTATTATTATTATTAGTAGTATTGTATGAAATGGGCTGAAGGGCTTTCTTGACTGGAACCTCTCTCATTGTCACCTTATAAACTTGCTTGCTCGGGTCAGTCAAATACTTTCGTTTCGGGTACTCCAGGCGTTTGGCAAGTTTGAAGTTCTCGGCCTTGATCTTTTGCATCTCGTTTAGTCGTACTTCCTTCTTCGAACTATGAGAGATCAGTCGCTGCGTTAGATATTTTCGGCACCAAACTCTCGGCACGACACGTGCACTCCTTTTGTGGGTGAAACGCGGCAGCCGATCGCGCACAGCAACGTCCCCACAAACAGTCGTGGGTTGAAGTGACCAAATGTTTTTTGGGAAGGTTTATTACCCCCGGAAAGCGGTCTGCCAATCGACTAACAATCAGGATCCTACTTACTGCTTAGGTGAACAGGGTCGTGTGGAGTAAGGAAACTTGCCTATGGTTTCCCGCGCCCCCTCCCCCCGGGTATCGAACCCAGGTCTTCTCGCAACCCTGTACGGGTGGCTAAATGCAGGGGCTTCGCTGCGACCACACCCCAGGCTTCTGATAATTGCTGCAATGGTCAGAGAGACGGTAAAATAACCAACCTTTCTCGCTTGTAGTCATTCCAGCAGAAGGAGCTCCCGGAGTATAGGAGGCGTCCCATTCTCTTGATTATTTTAACGTTCTCCTTTCTAATAGCTGCCAGTCTTTGTTGTTCTATCTGAAAAATAAGCACACTCAATTCCACTGAAATAAATAACTGTACAGCACTCCAGTCTCTGGCTCAGAAGTTCTGTGGGTTCAGTTCCAAGGTGCGGACTTAAACTCATAATCCGGGCTGACATTCCACTGCACACTATATTCTGTGAAGCTCTTTGAAACACCTCAACAACGTGACGAGGTGTTATATCAAAGCCTCAACAACGTGATGAGGTGTTATATCAAAGCCTCCACAACATGACGAGGCGTTATATCAAAGCCAAGGATCATTATCGTTATTATATGATTATTATTGCTACCATGTTAACGATGCGTAAAATAAAATGTTACCGTCCTCAACGAAGGAACATTTTGAGCAATGACCAGTCACAAAGTACTGCCTTGGTTCACGTAGAGTGTAAACGGATTGCTATGGCGTCACTTAAATACTCCTTCGATTCCGAAAGGTAACGAACACAAATAGTTAAGATAGTTTCACCTGCAGTTTCCTTGGGCTCGTTTTACTCATCTGAGGATCCACATACAGTCTGCTATCTATGGTCCTCTCCGCTGCAGAAGTGAAAGATATAAATCGCTGTCAGCCCGAGTCGAAACTCGCAAGGTTGAACTCCACACACACTACCCCAAAGTGCTGAAGTCTCCCGCTCTAAACTCCGCACCCCCGTCACGCCAGCCCTCACCGGCTCTCTCGCGGAACAGATCGACTTCAAGATCCACACACTGGTCTACAAATCCCTTCACACCCTGGCAACCTCCCTACCTCTCCCACCCGCCTCTCATCCCCCCCCACTCACACCATCACCACCACCACCACCACCCGCCACCTCCGCTCGGCTGACTCCGGCCTCCTACGTCTCCCTGGCCCCTCCGTTCTAGCGTCACTACCCCCCGAAAGTCTGGAATTCTTCTCCCTCAATCCCCCCCCGCAAACGGCCCTTCCTTCCTTCCCCATTTCCAGATCAAGGCTGAAGCTCCTACTGCCACCTCCTCCACCCCCTCGGATCAGTGTCGTGTTCCCTCACTGTCAAGTGTTCCGAGACACTACCCTGGGTGAAGGGCCGCTGCGTAGCGTTGTTGACGACAAGAACAACAAGTTGTAAGCGTTTCGCTCACAAAACACACTTTACAGCATATTCTGTGAAGCGCTTCAAGATGTCTCGAAGACGAGATAAGCCCCTACATCAAACGCAAGGATTATTATTATTATTATGCATAATAATGGTATTATTATTATGTATTCGCAAGGTTTATTTTTCCAAGAGAAAGTTGCTCAAGAGGCAATGTTGAAAGTTCCCCCCACCCCCACCTCACTGATGACTGAGCACATGCACAGGACTGAGTACCGCGGAACATCATTCCAAACACCAAATGGGAGGGTTGGTGTTCAGTCCGTTGAAGCTCTCGAGACATCCTCAGGTGAGCCTTTTACCCACTTTGACAACACGCCCGGACACCCAGAGGCAGAACAGCAAGTGGGAGCAGGTTCGGAGTTGCAAAGGGCAATTTCAGGGTAAAGGGTAAAGTATTTATTTACTCAGCGGCTCATTAATGACTGGAACTGGTTACAAAGCAGGACGACGGGTGAGGCCAAAACCCTGAGACTCAGTGAAGAAGCGATTCTTGAACGCAAGAATTTTCCACACTCACGAATTTTAAGACAAAATGGCTGTGCTCACAGGCTGAGACCAGGTGGAATTTTAGGCCCAGGATATCCGTGTCAGCCATCAGTTCGAAACGTTGTCTCTCCACACCCCCCCCCCGCCCACCCACCCCACTCCCCCCCCCCCCCCCCCCCGCCTCCAGAATTAACAACAAGCTCATCGATCGATATATTATAATAATGAACCTTTGCATTTGATACGGATATTATTATTATTATTTCGCCCGCAAAATATACAGTCAATCCGCTTTACAGTATATCCTGTGAATCGCTTTGAGACGTCTCTATGACGTGATTGTTATTATTGTATAGAGCCTTATATCATGCCCTCGAGGCACCTGGAAATGCTTCACAGGGCTCTACAGTGAAGTGCAGCGACTGTGCATTAATGGGCGCAACAGCTTGTTACAGATTGTCCATCAGTAGGAAATTTCCCAACATTTTACTAACCGGTCTCCACCTTATTCCTGTGTTTCACGAACTGTGGATGTGTTTCCCATTTTTCTTTGCACGTGGAATATCTCCCGCCAACAAGGAAACAGCCCACCACACTCATGTTATCGCTGGGGATTACTCAACCACAATGACGCCAAGGATTTGCAAAGTGCATCATTAATACAGTGCTTTGAGCCGGTTGCTATGAACGCTATTGTGACGTCAGCGACTGCTTTTCTGCTGTATCCTCATCGTCAATGCAGCACACGAGATCAATGGATAAATTGTGATATCAGGAAAGGCCGTATAAAGAGCCAAAGGGGATGGATAAAGTCTTTGAGATCTACTCCATTGCCGGAGGTGCCGTCTTTTCGGATGAGACGTCCAGTGGCGAGGTGGTGTCTCCTGCGTGGCGTTCAAGGTTAAAGACTTCGCAAACACCAGTTGAGAAGAGAAGGGATTTTTGCTCCTGGTGTCCTAAGCCGATAAAATAGCCATTCGCTTCATGGCTGTTTGTGAGACGTTGCGGTTTATACATTGTCCTGCTCGGTGGCCTACAAAACACTACAACTCCATGTGAGGCAATGCTTTGAGATATTATAGGAATATAATCCTCGTACTTGATATCATAATAAATCCTTGCATTTGAATTAGCACCTCATCGTGCCTTCGAAACATCTCAAAGAGCTTCACGGGATTTTTTACTACGAAGCGTAGCGTCTGCGTATTTTGTAGGCAGGCGAAAGCGGGGGCCAATTTGTGCGCAGCCAACGTTCCCCCCCCCCCAAAACAGTCACAAAGCGAGTGAGAAAGATGTTGAAAGGCGCCATATCAAATACAAGGATTAATATTTATTATTATTATTGGTCTCGGGAATTTCGGGGCTTCTGTGGGTGACAATTTCCTCGCCCTTTGCGGGTGGGGTGTGGGGAGGGGGGTGAAGGAATAAAAAGGATAAAATATTCACGTTTCCCCGGATAAAGTAACTTCAACGCAACAGCAAGTAGTTGGATGACTTGTCATTTATTGGCCCCGTGTACAAGCAGAGATAGATGGTCGAAAGCAGCACATACAGAGCACAGCAAACACTGGGCTCTGGATTGTACTAATTAACACGCACACACACGCACACACACGCTTCTCATCTGGTCCTTAATGTTCACCGTGATTTTTTTGGAGTGTTCTTTACTTGTCACATTTGCTTGTGCAATGAAACGGAGCAGGCATCAGAGGTCAGATTGCTGCTGAGATCCTGTGGGTGGAAGTGGGAGGTGGGGTGGGGGGGTGGGGGGGAAAGAACGTTTGCTTAGAGTAGAGAGCTCCAGTGGGGGAAGCGAGCCCCAGCACAGACACGATGGGGAGAGAGAGAGAGAGAGAGAGAAAAAGAGAGAGAGGGAATGGGGTTAGATTAGAGAGCTCCAGTGGGGGGAGCGAGCCCCAGCACAGGCACGATGGGGAGAGAGAGAGAGAGAGAGAGAGAGAGAAAGAGAGAGAGGGAATGGGGTTAGATTAGAGAGCTCCAGTGGGGGGAGCGAGCCCCAGCACAGACACGATGGGGAGAGAGCAGCGGATCAGGATCAGAGTGTGCGATAATGGCATGTGAAGAAAACCAAGGAACTCACGCCCTACCTTTTATATCTTGATTTCCGGCAAAAAGCTTCGACCTCTGTGGTTGACTACTATCTTTGCCAGTTTTTCCAGCATGGCAACATTGGCCCTTTCAATAGCCTCCAAGTCTAGTCCACCAGACTGTGGAAACAAGCACGGTGCACAGAGAAACTGGGTTAATGGGAGTAAATTCGTCTCGTGAGCTCTGCAACCAGACCCCATTAAACTGGCTTCAATCCGGACGCAACACCGGTGTAGCGGGATCCTGCAGTACACCAGAAGTTTACCAGATATGGGATTTGTATCACAGGAACACAGGGAAAATAGGAGGCCATTCAGTCTGTCTCGCCTGCTCCACCAGGTTATTAGATTTTGGCCAATGTTTTCATCCCAGTGCTCACCCCTTTGGCCATAACCCCTTAATACTTGCACTACCTATGACCTATGTGAATTTCTCTTTTATACACACACACACACACATATATATACGTATATAATGTATATCTGTGTTTCTGTATCCAAATCGTGCTTGATCTTTAACACGGACTGGGATCCTACCCTCTGGATCTCCAATTGAATCTCTGAACGACTGACCGGCCTCTGGAGTACCACTTCCTGGGAATGTCCTGACGATATCCTCCGGATGCTATAAAGCAAATTCGAAATTCTAGTCAACCTGTCAAACGAAAAGGAACTTATACTTTCATTACTCCTACAATGTCAAAATGCACCTCACAGCAATTACCTTCCAGCGAGTCGTTTTACAATCAACAAGGTCCCAACGTGAGCTGAAAGACCAATTTATCTGAAGGACTGTTGACCATAACATAATAATAGGAGAAGCAGGGGGTCGTTAAGAGATCTTTGGTGTGGACCTTCCCCTGGGGTTGGCAATGACAATGCTCTTTGAGAATCATCCCTGGATTATTTAACCTTAACTTCGGGAAAAGACTCAAACTCATTTCAAGGCAAAGATGAAAGTCATTGCAGCTCAGTGGTTATAGCACTCGCCTCGCAAGCGAGAGACCTGGGTTTGATTCCCGGCAGGTCAGGTCAGGGCGAAACCTTGGGCAAGTTTCCTTACTCCACACTCCTGATAATAATCCCTCAAGAAAAAAAAATCAATAATAAATTGGTCTTTTCAATCCACGACCGTTTGTAGGACGCTGCTGTGCGCAATTGGCTGCCGCGTTTCACCCACAAATATACAGACAATTCACTTTACGGTCTATTCTGTGAAGTGCTTTGAGGCATCTCAATGACGAGATAAGGCGCTGTATCAAATACAAGGATTATTATTGTTCAGGTGTACAGAAGAGCCCGATCAAACCTGTTCATTTTAATGTCATTCCAGGACAAGGTTTGTGGGAGGGAAGGCTTCAGTCGTACTAGTTTGTCCAGTTCCAGAACGTTGATGTTCTCCGCTGTACAATCTTTGATTTTTTTCTGTTAAAACAAATGTCTGGCATTTCAAGGATCGTGCCGTCAGAAGTGAGATTGGATTTTCCATCTGCGTTCATTCCTCCCTCTCCACGGACTCAATTTGTCCCCAACGCTCAATGGCCAACTGACCAATAAATTTATTGTAGAATTTATTTCGTGGAAGGTCGGCAAAATTATTTCAAAAGGAAGTTGGAAGGAAGTAAAGTAAAGACCACTGCGATGGTTTCAGATTTCGGAAAAAGTTACCAGCAATTTCAGCGTGATATTCAGTGCCAATCATTCCTCACTCACACACACACACACACACGACAACTCTACTACCTGTTTGGATACCCATTCTCCTTCATCTCCATCTCCATTGCATTGCACTTCAGTGGTTCCATTCTTACTCAGAATGCCTCCAGGACTTGGCGTGCATTCCTAACGGGAACCCACCTACCTTACAGGTCCTACCTTAGACAACTCGGCCTTCCTCATAGCCTCTACGCTGCTGGCTGGTCTCCAGAGTCTGAGTGGTTTGGGCAAACACTTGTTTGGCAAAGTCTTTGGCATCTGCGGTTCTGAAGCAGTCGTGTTGAGCCTGTAAGAAATTGGGTGCTCTCAAGGCAAGTGCGGAAATAAAACGAAAGTATGGTTCCTATGTGTTATGAACCTTAAAATTCACGTCCCATCAGCCACTCGGATCCCACCTTCTGGAACTCCATTCCACAGTCCCTCTGCCTCGCCTCCTCCTTTGCCTCCCTCAAGACCCATCTCAAGACCCTCCTCTTCAACCGTGCTTTCGATCACCCTCCCCGATCCCGACCCCCAGCTCCGGTCCAAAACGCTGACTGTCCAGCGCCTTGGGACGTCCTCCCGACGTGAAAGGCGCTATACAAATGTAATTTTGTTGTTGTCGTTGTAAACTGTATATAAACTATCATTTAATTCTTGCCCAGTCAAAAGTCACTATCAAAATGCAAACAGACTCAGACTGCCCAATATCCCAGTATCTAATTTGCGTTACTGTATTTGCTAACTGGATTCCACACGCTTCCTCTCCTAGTTTTTGTTTTCCTCTGCTAACTCTACGGGTAACTGTCCAAAAAAACATATCCTATACCTCTTTGTCTTTCTGCTGCATTTCGAAGGAACCATTACAGCAGCCAGTCTTTCCAGCATAGCAACATTCCCTTTCTCAATGACTTCGATGTCCACCGGTTGTGACTATCAAAACAAATGCACGGACAATTTTCGCAAATGAATTACGACTCGATATTTAGGGCACCGACTCCAGATTCGAAACGAGCTTGAGAGAGTAAAACCCAGAACCCAAGGCAAGAGGACAAGGGAGGTGGGTGGGTTCAGGGCAGCGAAGGCAATTTCACCAGCACCAGCAAGTGTTTGTTTACCTAAAGAGTAATTAACGGGATTACCAGAAAGGGTAGTTTTACAAGGAAAAAAAAGTCTTGTCTATTGCCAACCTGCGCCTAATACTTTCCGGAATTAGGTAAGCAGGATGTGTCCCTCCAGGGGGAGAGAGAGAATGAGAGAAAGAGAGAGAGAGAGAGAGAGAGAGTGCGTTCCATTCCAAGAATCTATCTCTGGGATTGCCATGTATAGGTGGGATTCTTGGTTTGCAGACGCTTAAATTTGGTGATGGGTGTCAGACACCCGGCTGACCCCCAAAAATTGGGGGACGCTGCTGTGCGCAATCGGCTGCTGTGTTTCGCCCAGAAATGTACAGTCGATTCACTTTCCAGTATATTGTGTGAAGCACTCGGAGATGTCTGAATGACATGATGAGGCGCTGTATCAAAATGCAAGGCTTAAAAAGACAGATAATAATAATAATAATAATAATAATAACAATCCTTGCATTTGATATAGCGCTTTTCACGTCGGGAGGACGTCCCGAAGTGCTTCAGAGAACACACTGTAAAGTGAATTGACTGTATATTTGTGGGCGAACGCGGCAGCCAATTGCGCACAGCAATGTCTCACAAACAGTCGTAGATTGAAAATGACCAATTTATTATTGTTTTTGGTTTTGGAGGGATTATTATTAGGCTCTGTGTGGAGTAAGGAAACTTGCCCAAGGTTTCGCCCTCTGCCTGGAATTGAACTCAGGTCTCTCACTTGCAAAGCGAGTGCTCTAACCCCTGAGCTACAGGACATAGCGCTTTTCACATCTTCTCAACGTCTCAAAGCTCTTCACAGGACACGCCGTAAAGTGAATTGACCGTATATTTGTGGGCGAAATTTCTGAGCGATCCTACCTTTGACCGCTGCAACCTATTGAAGTTCTGTGACCGCGTGGGCGTCCTCTGCAAAATTTGCGGTAACTTTCTGTTCTTGTTCAGGCTGCAAGAAATGAAGGAGAGAGGGGATAATGAACGGCGTGGGTTCGCTTTGGAAAGCTTTAAGGATTGAAATGATTTCACTCAATCAACGGCTAAACAGAGAGGACAGCAAACTGATAGTTACTTGTTGAGACTTAGATTCTTCTTTGATTTGGCCAACATCACCGGGCTGGCTTGCTTGGGGGTAATGCATTTATTGTCTCCTTGAAGCATAGCGTGTTCCAGTTTCTGTGAAGATTTGGTCAGATAAAGGTCTGTAGTTATTGCTTCACACTCTTCAAGAGATCAAACGAGAGTCAGTGAGCGGTAATCGGGGTGGAAGATCTTTTTTTTTCTTTTGAACTAAGGTTTCTCCTCATCTTGGCTTTAAGGTCCAGCCAAGGCCAGCAGAAAGCTTGTTCTAACGTTCCCCTGAAAACCTCAATGTAGCGTGAACCTTACAAGACTATTACGAAACAGAAGAGGGGCGTCAGTTCCTGGGTGTAAACTTGTCAAAGCACGAACAATCTTTGAGCTTCTCGTGACGGGTTGGCATTTGGATGGTAGCGGTCAACAGTGGACTTGGAGGGCTTTAGAGGAGCGGGGCCATTGGCAAGCAAAGGGCTCAGCAAACCACGGGAAATATTTTTAAGCCCTCTTAGGGGCTGCCCTGCATGAAAGGCCACTAAATAAATGCAAGTTGTAGTTGTTGTTGTTCTTCTTCTTCTTCAAATAGATTGAAGTGAATGAATCGTCAGAAGGCAATGCGGAAGTGAGAGCGGATTGTCAAATGCGCTGGATGCACTGAACATAAGAATTTGCTAAGTGAAAGAAGACCAAGGTCCATATGGTTTAGGACACTGAGTTTATGTTTGATTTGTTAGTCCTCCTCACCCCCCCCCCCGCACCACCCCCTCTAGGCGTTCAAGAACAACTGAACGTTGACACGCGAGAGAAATCATTCACAAAGCGAAATAAAACAGCGATGTCGCAACGATGAACAGCTTGATTAACAGCAGTTTATTTACCATGCACAAACACAGCGTTAATGCTCAGTACAATACAGTACAAGTAAAAGCACGCCTAACAGCAAACACTTGCGGTCTCTAACATCAACTTCCTATCAAATCCTTATCGTGCAGTTATCGTGAGCTCCCTGGTTTGGCTATTGAGTAGGGGCGGGGGCCAGCTTCTGATTGATATCCTGGAAAACAACATTGGACTTCATTAAACAGTAAGTAACACGTTAATCCTTTGTAGATTAAATGACAGAAAATATGTGTCGTTGGAAATATATATATCGCTACGAATGTCCCCATTTTGAACACCGTAACCTATAGAGGCGCAGATCGGTACCGCACAGACGAAGGCCGTTTGGTGTCTCGTGTCTGTGTCGGCTCTTTGAAAGAGCGATCCATTCAGACCCATTCGCTTGCCAGGAGATTGTAATAATTCTAAGTGAACCTCTCACCTCTCTCCAAAGAGGACTGACCACCCCCCCCCCCCCCTTAGAAATCCTCGGGCAGGGAATGGTTTCTAAGTTCAACGCGTCAACAAGTGAAATGCGTTGCAAACAGCGAGCAAAAGCTTTTTTTTTGCACGTGAAGGCGTGGGGCATGCGGAGTGTGGTTAAGCCTCACGTGGCCACTGAATCATAGAATTATACAGCACAGAAGGAGGCCGTTCGGCCCGTCGTGTCTGTGCAGGCTCTTTGGAAAGAAAACCGGTTACAAAGCTGTGTCAAATGTAGCACCACCAGCGAGTTGGGTAAATAAACACACTGGTTCCAGAGCACATCAATGGGTTGGAATGACCCTTAACACGCGCTCTCTTGGCTCTGGGTGAGTTTTTTTTTAAAAGAATAACTTTTAAAGTGCAAATATCCTGCTCTTAAAACACCAAATACAAAACAAGATCGAGACACTTAAGACATTTGCTGTAACTTGTTTACCCAACACGGCATTCATCTTCTTTTACCCTGTATTGAACGTTAAAAGAAATTCCAGACATCACGTGTGAAACAGGTACCGTACGTTCAAGTAGTTTACGAGCCAACGGTATTTTAACCCCAAAATGGGGTTTTCTACTGGTTTTTTTTTCTGCTATTGCAAGAAACCCATTCGAAACAAATCTTAAGCAAGGAAACACAGGTAGCTTTGAGCGCTAGACATGCCCAGCATAAGTACGTAAGGTTCAACACAGCGGCCACAAAGTCCTACGAGTAGGAAGTGAGATTCTAACGCGTCCGTAAACCTCATTCTTCTTCGCAACAGAGCCTGTAGTTCCCAACAGTTGTCATGTTCCGGGACATCTCCGCAGTAAAGTAGGGAGAGAGAGGAGTGGGTGGTGGGGGGGGGGGGGAGGGCAAAAGTCTTGTACTCTCGCCGTTCCGATGAACCATTCTTCTCTGCGACTGGCGGGGTGCAGGCAGGAGTCATGACGCTGAGTGGATTGCCCTCTTTGTTTAAAAATAAGTGCCTTTGGAACGAAACGAAATGACGTCTTCGAGGATGGGAATCCGTTCGGTGGCACCTGTGGTTTCAGTCTGTGGAACGAGCTCTCTGGGACGCTGTATAAATGCGAGTTGTTGTTGTTGTTGCCGTTGAATCGTCCCAGCCGGCAAAACCATCCTGATTCACGGGCAGGTGAGACCATCAATCAAGCCAGCGGCAAAATGATTCTCTGGTACTGACGGAACAGTACTTGGGAGGATAATGTTGGAAGGTCACCGTTACTTCGCCTGCAAGCCTAACTTTTTACGCATCAGCTATTCTCTGGGACATGGCTTTACATCTCGCTCAACTAGCACACGCCTTCCCCCAGCCAAACAAAGAATTTGGGTGGAAAATATTGGGGAGGACTGTGCAGCCGGATAAAACAAGTGACCGTAATATCGCACCGTGTGATCTGAAATACAGTACAATTCCTGATAACTCCTCACTCCAAGGCAAAGCGGCCTCAGTCGCGAGTGGTCACATCACCCTGAAGCGCTCTGAGACGTCTCGAAGATGTGATAAAGCGCTATATCCAATGCAAAGATTATTATTATTATTATTATTATCAGGAGCAGCGATAGAAATGTGTATAAACACGTAAATAAATCCGACTGGGATATTGACAACAACGATGAATTAAGTGGCAGTGATAAGTTAAGCCAAGGTTGAGTTATCAGGAGTTACTGTAGAACAGTATTCGCCCACAGTACGTTACTCGGCTACTCTGCCGAGCCGAACACTTGCATCAGGAAAAACCTCCCCTCCCCTAAATCTGCTAACTGTTGGTAAACGTTGCTAGACTGGGAGATTGGTACCTAAGAGAATCCTAACCAACTAACTTCAGGCACAAGTCTGGCTTTGTGTCTGTTGGGCATTGATCCTACCTTCCACATCTCATTCTGATCCTTGGTGGTGTACTGCAACTTCCGCATGCTACTCTGATTTAACAAACCCTTTTTATTGTGTGATATGCTTGGCAACTCATTGGCTCGTCTTCCCCTGGTCCTGGAAGGAAATCAGTTGCGTCATCGAAGTAATACAACCCTTTCCCTCTTCACCAACCCGCCACCCGCCACCCGCCCCCTCCCCGCACACGCACGCACACAGGCGAAATAAATGACAAGAAATAAAATATTTTTGTTTAAGTCTCCAAAGGCTGAGGCTACGGTCTTGAATCCGATCGGTAATTAGATTCCCTCGAAGCGCTTTGAGACATCTCAAAGATGTGATAAGGCGCTATATCAAAGGCAAGGATTAATATTATTATTATAATAATAATGTTAGCCAAAGTGTCCTCTTGGTTCCTGGTTATAAAGGTCCCACGTGAAAAACGTTTGGGCGATTTTAACCCAGTTTCCATCAGTGGGAATCTCAATTCTCTGAATACTCTATGTCCTACCCTTTGGGATCATAGTACTTCCAGCTGGGACCACTTGGAGGAGGGGCCATAATCTTAGCCAGCCTTTCCAGAATGAGAATATTCCCCTGTTCCAGATCGTCTATGTCAACTGTGCTCTGTTTTTAAAAGAAAAGAAAACCACGGGGGTGAGATAACTGTGACGGAGGATGTGCCAGCTGTCACTGGCGATAATTATTAACACAACGATGGGATCTGAAATAGTTCCTTTACTGAAGTCTGCTATGCAATTCCGCTGGTGTGCGTGTGCGTTACGAATACGTGCATCCAAGTAGTGTGTGTGTGTGTGTGTGTGTGTGCGCGTGCGATGTAATGCGAGGGTGGTGACCTGATGTGGATGGCACGCCAACATTTTTAGTTTGCCTTCTGTGAGAATGAAAACTCGACTGAATTGTGGGAAGGGCACAATCTTTGGTTCAATTGAGATCCTGCAGGTAACATCCTGCTTCGACGACGACAACAACAACAACAACTTGCACTTACATAGTGACCTTCCCGCCGCGCAGTGTCGGGTCTCAGAGCGCTTAACAGTGGCGGAGCCTGATTCGAAGGAGTTGCACTGTGCCATCTAACACTCACCTAAACTCACTCCACTTATCGAAGCAAAGATCCAATGTGCCAACAACTAGAACAGCGGTGAAAGCTTTATCTTTACACGATTTTGCCAAATAAACTCAAATCGGATCGGGTTTGGTTTCGAAACTGCGGGAAAGAGGTCCTACCTTCATGTGAGCCCGATTTTTGGGTGGGTGGCACGTGACGCCCTTGTTTGGTGCGATCTTTGGCATCTTACTGACTTGAGTCCCCCTAGTTTGCGTGGCAAGAAATCAAATTGTTCAGTCAACAAGTCAATTACTCAAAGTAACAGGCTTGTAAAGTGACCTACGCGGAAAGTCCCGATGGAGATTAACCCAATTTATGCTACCAGGAGCAACGGAAAATGAGTGTCCTACTTGTCTTTCCCTGAGGGAGTCATTATTGCAGCCAGTCTTTCTAGAATGGCGATATTGCCTTGTTCCAGCTTGACAAATTTCGACTCGTACGACTGCAAAGACAAATAGACACATCAAACAAAATTCGCAGTCGTTCCTACCAACCCGCAAACGTTCTCCTTAAAACTGGATTGCAACCGAAAATATCTCGTGCAACCGCGGCATCAGCACGAATTAGCCGCCGGGTTCCCCCCTTGCAGAATGCACAGTCACTACACTTTACTGTACGTCCCGCGAAGCGCTTCGAGGCCTCCTCCCGACGTGGAAGACGGACACGGCGACAAAATGCAAGGCCGGTGTTCTTATTGCGCGGGCGAACGCGAGGCGATCGGAACTTCCGGCAGCTCTGCGATCTGTTTTGCCTCTTCGGTTCTCGGGGTTCCATCTTCTCTCTCCACTCCCGGCTGCCGAGATCCATCCGTCCTCGTAGAGGCTCGGTTCCGGGTCGGGTCGGGCTGGTCGGGAGACCCCGTTGGATGATTTCCCACCCCCCCCCGCCCCGTGAAAACGCTCTTCGGGGCGTGGTGAAAAACGGCACCACTGGATTAAAAATCCGTGCGATCGCGATGTGTGCGCCGTGGAGTGATAAGTGGGCACTTAACCACGCGCTTGGAACGCTTAAAGCGTGATCCATTGAGTGAGATTCACGCGGAAGTCTTTTGATCACGCGAACTCGATCATTCAACACCCCCCACCCACCCCCCCCACCACCGAGAAAAAAAGACTCCGCTACACGAAGAGAGATGTTACAAGGCGGCAGGCTCTGTGAGAGTGCTGTATCAAGTGCAAGTATTGGTTTTTGATGACATCAATTGTTTAAAATACACAGTCAATCCATCTGCTTTACAATATATTCTGTGAAGCTCTTTGAGACGCCTGAGTGGTGTGAGACAGCGCTGAATCATGCGCCAGGATTATTATTCCGAGCACTGTTGTTTCGATGGAGAAACGAACGGGATATTTTGCGTGCTCAAGCGGCTGTGTTCTACCCAAACAAGACTTGTCAGAGCGGGAGGAGGCGAGGAGAGGGAAGTATGGGAGGGCGGGGAGGGGCTGGGGACCAACAGATGTAAAATATCTGTGTTTGGAACAGCTAAATAAAAGCGATATGGTTCAGTACAAGAAAAACTGAGCGAGGAAAGGCGGGGGAGGGGGTTGGGTCTTTAACGTACTGGGTAAACCATGTCAGAATTGCCTTGAGATCTAATGTGGGTCAAATCCTACCTCATGTACTTTAGGTTGAGGTTTGCGGTATAACACGCTCTTAGGCTCCTGGGAAATTCTCGGTAACCTGTCTGGCTTTCTTTGGGTGAGTAATCTAGAAGAGATCAGTTTACCTGGGTCAAACGGTTTCCATCACTGAGGCGACATTCCTGTCTGTAACAGTCTACCTACTGTACCAGAGAATAACCTGGTTGAACCAACTGTTCACTCCTTCTAAGTATTCTGCATTCCTCTTTGTTTTGAGGTTTCTAAATAGCACTGCCTGCAGTGGTCTGTCTCTGTGTATTAGTTACATGGTGCAGACCAGAGGAAACTGCAGTGAGAGATAATAAGAGTAAGATGTAAAAGAGGGGGGCCGGAGTGGTTGGGAAACTGAGCTAGGAGATGACCAAACCATCTAATTGTCATCAAGTGTTCAGCCGGTCGACAATAATAAAGACTTGCAGACTTGCACAGCATCTTTCACATTGGATGGATAGCACAAAGCTCTTAACAGACACTGTATTTATAAGAACTGTTCGTGGGGCAAGAGAGAAGATTTAATGGCGTTGACCAAAACCATGGTCAAATTGAGGGGGAGAGGTTTTAATGAGTGTTCTGACGGTGAGCTAGAGAGAGAGAGAGAGAAAGAGGACATAAAGCAAGGAGACTTTGGAAGACTGCTTCAGAGGATAAATGGTTGAAAGGTCTACCAGCCATTAATTATGACTGAAAAGGCTCGGCCATCCACTCGCAACGTGCAAACTATCTCTGGGTGCCTTTCTCTCACTCTCTCTCTCTCTCCCCCCCATTGAAAAGATCAATGCAGATCAATGCATCAAATTTACTCTGACTGACCAGTAAGCTAAGACACAAGCAAGTCTACATCTTTCAAACAGTTATATCTACCTCGGCCATCCCTCTGACTCACCAACATTGCACTCATCGAGTGAAAAGAAACCTTTCTATGTGTCTCTGCAGTGTCTCTAATCTAACATTTTTTTATACACAAAAAAACACATAAATCTAGTCCCTGAAAAACTCTGGCTCTCTTTCTCTCTGGTCTCCAGATGCTTCGCTCTCACTGCCAGCAGGTTGGGTCTTTTTACAACAGACTCAGACGGAAGAGTTACCGTCGCAAAAAGGGTTCTTAATTCACATCTACAGTCTAACTTAACCATCCAGTGCCTGCCACTCTCTCCACTTTGGTCTCAGAGCCAGCCTCCACTGACTCATGGCTGCCTTCGCTCTTGTGCTCAGGTACCTTTTTTAAAAAAAATCTCTTGCAACCTTATCAGATCACCAAAGGCACTTACTTCACCGACAGAAACAGAGCAATGTCTGTCAGTGGCTTCAACAGCTATTAAAACCTTCCTTCAGTAGGTCATGATCTCTTAGCTTTGGCAAAGTAGCATTCGACAACCTCTCTCCAAGCCCAGTAAAGCGGTTTTCTTTTTTGAGCCAAGACAGATGACGTCGGCTCGTTCCCCTTCGAGTGGATACGAAAGGAAAGGAGAGAGGAAAAGAAGCAGTAAAACTGGATATCAGCGAAAAGGAGAAAGTAATTCAAAACCAATTTCCTACTTGCTGCTCTCGAATTCACGCCAGCTGTGTCCATATACAGGAGGAGTCATAATTGTAGCCAGTCTCTCTAGCAATTGAATATTTTGACTTTCAATTTGTTGAAAGGACGGAACTCTCCCCTATAAGAACAAGTACAGTCAATTCCACACATGAATACGTGAAACTTTCTGCTAAAACCCGAAAAAACCGAACCCTTTTTTTTTTCTCTATCAACTCTACAACCATTCTCGAATTCCCTCGTTCATCATTGAGAACCACAACCTTTTTTTTTTTTGGAGTTTATTCCCTGATTACTAGCTGCTCAGTTCTGCCATTTGAAGCGGTTGAGATCTTGAGGATGTTTCCCTTTCGGTCACTTGTTTCTGAGCTCAATCGTTTGGGGGTGTAACGCCCTTGTTTTACTGACAAGCCTAGCGGTGTGGGAATGGATTTATTCCATCGTTTGTTGAATGGCTCGTGTAGTCTGGAGCCCAAATGATTTCAGATCCTGCAGCGGTCAATTCAACCGTTCATCCGTTCAACGGGGACTATTTCTAGGTCCAATCGCCGATTCTAGTCTGGCGAAAGGGATGCCTTTGTGACAGATCCTAAGGTCAGTAACACTTGAGGTGCTAATGCGCTAAGTGAAGAAGACACGACCATTTGTTCCGCAGGCAACCTGAATATTACCAACTAATGCTAAAAGCGGACAGCTGCCAAGGATGGCCACGTATAGTTTGGCAGCAGAGCAAACTTAATAGAGGAGTCCTTCATTGGTGCTTTGTGGTCGATATAATAAAATCAATACTTGCGTTTGAACACACGTCGAAATGTCTCTGAGGGTCTCAGGTGGCCAGTTACTCCTGAAATGTTACGATTGTTGTTACGCTGCTAATACGCCAGCAACGACCCGCAAACGCAGCTCACTAACAGCAGTGCAGCCAGAGACCAAACAATGTTAATCTCGGTGCATTTGGAGGAGGAGGGGGAGGAAAAAATACTGAGCCCAATCCCAGGCGAATTCCCTTGTCTTCTTCGGAATTGTGCTGCGGCATCTGTGGCAGACAGACAGACGAACAGATCTCGGGTTAACTTCTCGCGAGCGATTGACGACACCTCCAACTATCCCTCCGAGCTGTTCTTTCATTGAAGGCGTTGGGACTCCAAACCAATTCATCTCTGTCCCTCTCCACCGTGAAGTTTCTTCCCCCAGACACAGCCCAGAAACAGGCCATTTAGCCCATCAAGTTTGGCGTTGGTGTGTTTCTCCACATCGGCCACCCCAACCGTAACTCTACTCTGCTGCCCCCCCCACCCACCCAACCACCATACACCACCCACCCCCCCAAAAAAAAAATACACTTTAATTTCGGGACTTGGTGACTGATTATTTCACAGCTTGACCAGCGGAGCAATATCCATGATCGCATAAAAATCTATCCTCTGGCTGGGACTGACTGGGAGTGGGACTGGGAGAGCCTGCGCTAAGGAAGGGATCTGGTTCCCATCTTGATCCCTTCTTGCCCTTTAGCTGATGGGTAAAAATCTTTAGATGAAGTGGTTAATTAAGGCTTGAACATTGTCAAGCGTTCTACATGAGCAGGAGGAGTTTCGTATGAACATCTCCTCCTAAGATCTAAAAAAAAATACCCAAGTGTTCTACTTCAACGCTGTCTTCTCAATACAATCCACTACAATTTGTAGTCTCTACAATAATAATAATAATAATGATAGTAATAATCGTGATAATACTTGCATTTGATATTACGTGATATATCAGGTTACCGAGACGTCTCAAAGCGCTTCACGGGAATCACTGTGAAGTGGTTGTATTTGTTGCCGAACGAGCAGCCAATTTGCCCACTGCAATGTCCAACAAAATGAATGATCGACTTGTATCTATGGAAGTGTGGGCCAAGGACACCGGGAGAATCTCCCTTCTGTTTTCGGATAGGCTACTGGATCTTTAACGTCCGTCCAGCTGAACAGGAGCTTGGCTAAATATCTCATGTGAAGGATGGCACCTCTGAACACCAATTACATTGCCTAATAGAACATTATAAATCTATGACGAGAATGACGGACTTTGACTGATATGCCTCCAGCTGCCCCTGTCTTTATGTGTCTTTCGCCATGTTGTATGACTCCCCTTGCGAACCAATTTGTTTCTTTTTTTGAACAAAAAAATACCCACAGAGCAGGTAGGTAAGTGCAAGGGCTTCTCTGAAATCACAACTCAATGTCCCATTCGGGTGTACGTTTTTTGAAAACGTTGGCAAAGGAGCTCAACCCGAACTTCAAGTGCCCTGCGGTTCACATTTTCACACTGAGAACAGCAGCAGAAAGGTTTATTAAACGGTTTTCAATGTCACAGCGACTCTCCACAGCTCCACAGACATGGCTTTTGCAAACGCTTTCATATCAAATTTTATAATGTATAAGACTAATAACAATCCTTGCATTTGACACAGCGCCTTATCACGCCTTCGAGACGTCTCGAAGCGCTTCACCGGATATACCTTAAAGCGAATTGACTGTAAAATTTTTACGGGCGAATTTTTG
This sequence comes from Callorhinchus milii, assembly GCF_018977255.1. NCBI lineage: Eukaryota > Metazoa > Chordata > Chondrichthyes > Chimaeriformes > Callorhinchidae > Callorhinchus > Callorhinchus milii. The sequence goes on from NW_024704764.1 coordinate 8,311,093, forward strand.
TCTGAATTCAAGATGTGGCGGATCATACCTTTGGCTTGGACTTCCCTTTGTCCCGCAGACTGGTTGTTGACGTTCTGTAAGAAATGAATTGCGCGGGTCAATTTACCCTCAAGCACTGAAAACAAAACCGCTCGCATATTTTGAAACATGGGAGGAGGCCATTCAGCCCCTCGAGCCTGTTCCGCCATTGTATTAGGTAACTCGTGATCTGTACCTCAAGTCCAATTACCAACTTTATTTTTGAAAGAGTCAAATATCTACTGGAGTGGCTATATTCCAGAGGGCGCGCGGAGGAAGGAAACTTGGCTAACTTTTCGCCCTGCCCGCCCGAGAATCGAATGAACCCAGGTCCTCTCTAACCACCGAGCTATGGGACTGCTTGCCCCAACAACAGCAAGTAGGTAGCAGACAGCGTCTGTCTCTGCAAAAAAAGCAACGACGTCGACAACACCTCGAGTTTTTTTTTATATAGTGCCTTTCACGCGTCTCGGAGTGCTTTGCACATCGAAAAGCATCTCCTGAGTCAAGAGTCAAGAGAACTTCATCTTCTACACCAGATCTAGCGACCAGAGAACACGAAAGACAAGATAAAGTAAACGTCCTACTTTTTCAGGCTGTAGTCATTCCAGGTTGCTCCTCCTTTGCGTGGAGTCATTATTCGCGCCAGTCTTTCCAATATCAGAATATTTTCTTTCTCGATGGCTTGGAGCTTCCGCACGTGAGCCTGTTGCAAGAAAAGATGATATAAGAGTAGCAACAATATAATAATAATAATTCAACACGTGAGCAACTGGTATGAACGAACAGCCCGAGCTCGGGCGGGTGTTTCGGAAGCATGAGATCAAATGCACCAAGAGGACCATCTTCATCTGAATTAACCTTGTGTGACTCGTCCGGCATACATGGTTGAAATCCCATGTCATTGAGCAACGGTACAAAAGCTAGCCAGAAAACTCACTGAATAGTACACTCATTTGGTTAATGGAATTTCTTTGCGGAAGTGACCAATTTATTATTATTTTATGTTTTTGAAGGAATTATTATTACCCCCCAGGAAAGCGATCTGCCAATCGACTAACAACTGGATTCCTACTTGCTGCTAGGTTAACAGAGGCGCGTGGAGTAAGGAAGCTTGCTCAAGGTTTCGCCCTGCCCGGGAATCGAACCCAGGTCTCTCGCTTGCGAGGCGAGCGCTCTATCTACTGAGCAACAGGACTCCACAACTAAGTAAGCAAGCAAGTAAGTCAGATCCTACCTGGTGGCCACTGGAGCCTCTCTGGGCTGCACTGGTGACTGGTACCGGCTTCCTAGGTTTGGATTGTGCACTACTGTTAAAACAACACACATTGACATGTGTCTCTTCTCAACGGGAAGACATCTCAAGACGCTTAACAATCAATCCTGCCTTGGTACGCGAGCAGGGATGCAATTATTCACATAATTTGATATGAACTTTTATCACAGCGAAATGTCTCAAAGCGCTTCACGGGATTTTTTTGGCTGATGTGTGTGTGACACTGTACGTTTGCAGAGGAAAGCAAATACAACAGTCATTTTTTTTTAAAATCCAGGCAGTGGGGGTGGGGGCTGGAGGGACACACTGTTGGCCAGGACACCCCAGGCAGAAGGATCGTATTAACGAATAAAACACAACAGAATAGACGTCCTCCTACCTCTTTTGCTCATACTCAGTCCAACCAGACACTGAATCACTTGCAGTTGCTTTTACAGCAGTTTTTTTGACCACATCAGTCTTTCCTTCCACTTCAGTCTTTCCTTCCACTTCAGTCTTTCCTTCCACTTCAGTCTTTCCTTCCACTTCAGTCTTTCCTTGCACATCAGTCTTCTCTTCTATGTCAGTCTTCTCTTCTACGTCAGTCTTCTCTTCCTCGTCAACCTTCTCTTTCTCATCAACCTTCTCTTCCTCGTCAACAGTCTTCTCTTCTATGTCAGTCTTCTCTTCTACGTCAGTCTTCTCTTCCTCGTCAACCTTCTCTTCGTCAACCTTCTCTTCCTCGTCAACTTTCTCTTCCTCGTCAACCTTCTCTTCCTCGTCAACCTTTCCTTCCATCTCTTCTATCACAGCAGCTGTTTCTTTTACGTCAGACTCTTCTCGCACATCAACCTTTTCCTCCTCCTCAGTCTCTTTTTCCACATCACTCTTTTGCTCTACGGAGGCCTTCCTCGACGCATTTGATGATTTTGGGCTTACCTAACCAAACACCAAAGTCAAGTTTTTTTTTTAACGCACTCCCTGGCACCTCCCTAGCTCTCCGACCTCCTCACTCCCCAATCCACCACCGCCTCTGCTCGATTGGCACTGGCCTCCTGCTTGTCTCTCGCAACCTCCTCCGTTCCTTGGAGATCGCGCTTTCAGCCATTACTTCCCGAAACTCTGGAACACACTCCCTCAATCCCTCCGCCTTGCCCCCTCTCTCCCCTTTTTCAGTTCCCGCCTGAAAAATCTTCCTTTTTGACCGTACTTATGGTCGCCTCACCAACGCCCTGTCAGGCGCTTTGAGATGCTACCATGCATGGAGGGCGCTATATAAGTTGTTGTGAATTTGGGTGTTAGTCAAGAGGGACAAAGCATCTCTCTGCTTCCCACTGGCATTCCTTACCTTACCCACAATAAATGGGGAGTAGCCAATGCAAAGGAAACTATAGATACATACCAATACACAGTACTGCATATTAAATGTTTACCTCTGTTTTTTCCTGATCTTCAATGTCATTTTGGTTGTCTCCTGCCCCTTCATCTAAAGAAACAAATCAACAGTTGTAAGTAACAATACACGCAGGTAAGGTAAGTTGCCAAGAGAAATAACAACTACTCTTGCAGGGTAGCGACGCGGAGCACTGGGGAGGTGATAATAATCCATACATTTGATATAACGCCTTATTTTGCTGTTGAGACGCCTTAAAGCGCTTCACAGGATATACTATGAAGTGGATTGACTGTGCGTTTTGGGGACGAAAGTCAGTTGCGCACAGCAGTGTCCCACAAACAGCCATGGAGTGAGCAACCAATTTTAGGTCTTCAGATGGGGCTTTAAAGAGATTGAGAAGTGGAGTGACAAAGGCACTCCCAATGCATTACCATCCAATGAAGACAATGATCCTTTAATAATGCTTGTACTTGATAGTGCAAGCTCATTACGGAAGTAGCTTTGATGTTGAGTAAGCGCATCAATCATCTTCTGTCTCTCAAATAGTATCCATCCGACTTTTCTATACAGCCACTTGATTTATGGACTTGAACCGAATTGCTTTCAACCTTGCAGGCTGGGTGTATTTTCCTGGAGGAATGCCTGAGCCTGGCCCAGCCACCCAAATGGCCGGCTTCAAACAGTACGAGAATCTGTCTTCTGCCAAAGCAGTTAAACGATATCATTCATTGTCGCCTGAAGTGCCGGAAAGGGAAGGTGTGATGCGCGAGGGCTAATTTTGGTGACGTACATCTACCGATGTGGCGTTGGCCGGGAAAGCGTGTGAAGATACAACACACTTACGACGCTTTGGCTTCGAGGGTGAACTACACTTCCGGAACTAAATGACTAAGCGCCCAGGAGCTGTCTTCATTCCCTGGCCAAGATCTGACAACTTAATGCGCTCATCTCCTGAACTTGCCAGCGTTTCTAGCTACAACTCCCGGCAAACAAACCGAAGCATTAAGCTTGAGGGACGTGACCTACATGGAGAATCTTCAAACTCGGCTACTGATCCTGAACACCTGACAACGGCAGCCCTTGGGAATCAGCTGCCGACACGAAACTCGAAGGAATAGATCTGCCTCATTAGGAGGGTTTGGGGGACGAGCTGTGAAAACTACTTGCATTTACACAGCGTCCCAGAGCGCTCGACAGCGCTTGGGTGGGGGCGGGTCAGTAAGGAGTCTATACAGTTCTAGGGAAGGCTGGAAAGTGGTGGGGCTTCTGTGAACTCAGCTGCTGTAATCCTACAGAGCGACACCACGCAGCTTTTGCCGGATATTTGGTGGGAGTTCAGGCGTCCGTTGAAAGCTCAGGGACAGCGAGCTTCACTGCTTGTGTTATATTAGCTCAATAATGCCTGCTGTCACCTGGTGGGTCATCTTCAGCAAGTTTTCACACGTACGACTGCCCAGCACTTTGCTGACAACTTCAGGCATCAATTGCCCGCAATGCACAGTACCAACCTGTGACATGTTTAGCAGTCACCCAACGTTAAACGTGTTACTTTCACACGGTTCCTTTCAATGTCACATTGCTACCAGAGCGAGCAAGAGGCTCACTATAAAAACAACAACTTGCACTTATATAGCGCCCCCCCCACGCAGTGTAAGTCTCAGAGCGCTTAACAGTGGCGGAGCCTGACTCTGAGCCGGGGTGGTGGGTGGGGGGGGGGGCGCGGGAAGGGGAGGTGACTGTAAACGTGGTTGAAAAGGACGGTTTTCAGGCGGGACTTGAAAAATGGGAGAGAGAGGGCAAGGCGGAGGGATTGAGGGAGAGTCGTGATGGATTGGGGAGTGAGGAGGAGAGGTAGGGAGTTGTCAGGGAGGGAGTGAAGGGATTTGAAAACGACATCGGGTTAAAGAGAGGATGGCGGACTCAAAAAATAACATTACATTTTTCTTTCAGATCAACAAGAGGGAGGGGGAAAGGGCGGTGGTGGGGGGGGGGGGGGGGGTGAGGGAGTGGACTACCACAAGCGGGCACGCACACCAGGCTCGGTACAAGCCTTTTTTTCGGGACAGGTTGACTGACCGTTTACCACCACCTCTTGATTCACGTCCGTCGAGGAACTGCCGTTGGCGGCGCCGTTCATCTCGTGAAATTGGTGGCTGGAAGAAAGACAGGGGTGGGGTCTCGGGTAGACGGGGGTGTGTGCGTGTGCGTGTGCGTGTGTGTGTGCGGGCTGGCGGGGGTCCCGGGTTGATTTGGTCCGGAGGCAGTTGCTGTGGACACGAGCTTTGTGACATCACGCAGCTGATGTGGCAGCAATGCCAACGAACGCACAAAACTCTCGAGCTCACCCCCCAATAAAAGAGACTCCACGCAGACCCGAGGAAGAGGTTTCAGCATCGGACCACGCCTCCGCCGCTTGCCTCGGGTCTGCGGAAGACGCCCAAAAGAAGGAAGGCGACTGGTAGTTTCCATCCCCCCCCCCCCCACCACCCACCCCGATTCGATCGCTTCCCTTGAGAAGGGAAGAGGGAGGTTATCGAGTGCGCAATACGAATGGTTATCGTGCCGTTCCGCGGATTGTCAGCAGGTTAGAGAGGGGGAGCGAGGCTGAGGAGTGAATGGGTTTTGCTCAACTTTAGCTGGGAATTCAACAACTACTTGGATTTATATGGCGCCCTTCACATCTTCTGCCACTCTGCCCCCACCCCCTCACCTCCGCCGCCCTCTGGAACTCCATCCCGTAGTCCCACGGAGTACGACAACCGTCATGGACTAGTTGGGCCGAATGGCCCGTTTCTGTGCTGTACCGTTTTACAACGCAATGCTCTCTCAAAGGGTCTCCAAACTCTTGACTGTAGTTAAAACACTATAGTCTTCTCGAGCCCGTACATCGGGAGTAGGAAATAGCAAATGGAAAAACGTTCATCGACTTTAATACAATATACAACAATAATCCTTATCGCGTCTTCAAGACGTCTCAAAGCGCTGCACAGGATACACTGTAAAGTGAATTGACCGTATATTTTGCGGACGAAACGCGGCAGCCAATTGCGCGCAGCAGCGTCCCCCACAAACAGTCGTGGATTGAGTGACCGATTTTTTTCTGAAGGAATTTAAGAGATCTTCATATTGCTACACAGCATATTTCATTTTGCTGGTGCAAGTAGATACAAAATGTAGGTCTAAGTTAGACATATTAATAGACAATATTGACAGAACAGAATCAAAACTATGTGAATAAAAGGTAGCAAACTGTGTCAAGGTCCTTTTTTCTCCCCATGCTGGTTTTCAAAGAGCCAGCCAGGTGAGAGTAGCTTTGTAAGAGTCCAAAAATAAAACAAAAAATACACATATATACATTTATACATACAGATACAAACATCCTGCGAGTTCATTCGGCAGAGGACTGGAAAACATCCAAATAGCCGACGTATTTTTTCTTCATCTTGTCAACTCTTGAAACTGGGGTTGGGATTGAGAGGGTGGCAAGGGGGGAAAAAAGGTAGAAAGATTAATATTCCCGGAGAGATTAAGATGACGATGACGACGACAACATTTAATTTGTAAAGAGCTTTTCACGTCGGGAGGACGTCCCAAGGCGCTGAACAGTCGGGGATCAGGGGGGCAAGGGTTGGGATGAGGGAGGGTAGAGGGGGTAGGAGGGAGGTGGAAAGCACGGTCGAAAAGAAGGGTCTTGAGTCGTGACTTGAAGGAGGCAAGAGAGGGAACGAGGCGAAGGAATTGCGGGATGGAGTTGACGGAGAGGTATAGCGGAGGTTTGATATAGCGCCTTATCACGTGGTCGAGCCGTCTCAAATAGGCGCTAGGCAGAATATACTGTAAAGCGATTCGACTGTAATAGTGTGGGTGAAACGTGATAACATTTTAGACCTAAAGATTTTATAATAATAATATTGATAAGCCTTGCATTCGTTGAGTCGTCTCAAGTCTCTTCCGTATTAAGTAAACAGGCGAGTGTTGACCATTGAGATCCCTTCCACTTACCCAGAGTAGCGACTTCACCACCGTCCCAGGTTATGGCATCTTCCTCCAGGTTTTTCACGATCGCCTCCAGCTTCCCTTCCATGTTTGTTACCTCTGCCAGCCCAGCAAGCTCCTACTCAAAGAGGTACACAAAACTACATTCAATGACAAAACTTGCACTTAGTTGAATCGCCTTTCAATTAAAAGCGTTAGGCAATCCGTAAAACAAACATTTTAATGATTATTTCGCACCCACTTTCCTTTTTGCTGTCGAACTTATATCGGTGTAATTGGCAACAGGCCTTGTTCAGTCTGCAATATAAACAAATAATCCCTGCATTTGATATAGCGCTTTATAATCTGTTTTTCTCACACGTACAAACACGACGACTACATATTACTTAAGGATTGTGTCAAATCCTGACAAAACACATAAGACATAAGCCTTACCACGTCTTCGAGACGTCTCAAAGCGCTTCACAGAATATACTGTAAAACGTAGTGACTGTATATTTTTGTGGGCGAAACACGGCAGCCAACTGCGCACAGCAGCGTCCCACAAACAGTTGTGGATTGAGTGACCAATTTATCGCTATCATTATTTTTTTTTGAAGGAATGATTACCCCCGGTAATAATTATTAACCCAGCGAACGAGAAGACGATTTACATTGATGCAGGATGTCAGAAGTTGGTGCACAGATTGGCAAAGTGGTCCAAAGTTGCAAAGTTGGGGTGCTGGTTTCTGCATGTCAAATTCGTGCTTAAATGCCAGGGAGAAGGCAGTTATTAGCTGATGAAAGTCTGAGAGCGCCTGCTTCAGTGTTTGGATGACGCTCTCATCGCTCTCCTCTGTGGAACCCAAGGAAGCAACCTGAAAGAAAAACAAGGGGGTAAAGTTACCAGCAACGTAAAGGTCAGATATTAAGCCTTTCATATCCACTTGAGTTTGAATGCAATCTGTCTCAATGGGAGGTAAGTCTTCAGTGTTTGGTAGCAGTGAAAGTTACGGACCCACAGGACAAAATATACAGTGTATTCTGTGAAGCGCTTTGAGAAGTCTCGAAGACGTGATAAGGCGCTGTATCAAATGCGAGGATTATTATCACATACAACAAATTACATTTACATTTGTACAGCGCCTTTCACGTCAGGAGGACGTCCCAAAGCGCTGGACAGTCAGGGAACTGCACCCGAGTTGGTGATTGGGATCAGGAGGGCGGGGAGGTTAGGGGGTAGGAGGGTGACCGAAGGCACAGTCGAAGAGGAGGGTCTTGTGACGGGTCTTGAAGGAGCATTTCCCTAGTAATGCTCGGTGGGAGACTTAGACCCCTGCAAATCAATCACTACACTTTACAGTAAGCACTTTGAGATATGCTCCTGACTTGAAAGGCACATCAACTGCAAGAATTATTACTATTATTATTGGTGTTATTAT
>NW_024704764.1:8324178-8331678 GCF_018977255.1 Callorhinchus milii
GTCCTGTGCTTCAATGGGGGACATTGCTGGAGAATAGCGACAACCCATGTTGGCTTCCTTTAAAGTTCGTTGAAACGTATGATGGTACCCTGTTTAAATTGCCAAATGCAGCTAAAATGGGAGACTGGGATTTTAGGGAGCGGTTGCGGTTGCGTACTGATCATTTTTTCAATTAAATACCGAAATCCGATCGCATTTCTCTATGGCGCAGGTTGAAGAAGCTCCCCCCACCCCCCGTTCCCCCGTCCCCCGTCCCCCACCCCACGCTCAGCGCATTTCGCGTCGTGGAGACGTCTCAAAGTGCTTCGCAGAATTTTAACGGCAAGTGTCATGACTGGGTGCATTGGTAGGCCAGCCCAGCAGCCTATTTGCAGCGAGCAACAGCCATTAAGTGAGCTGCCAATTTTATTATTTGTGGGGCGGTGGGGGGGGGGGGATTGTCAGCCGGGACGTGCACATGCTATCGAGCGCTCTGAGACACACCACCCGTTGCAGAGGGCGCCATATAAATATACGTTGTCATAATGCAAATGGCATTATCATCCAGTCCTGAAAGCAGTACCCACAAGAGGGAGACAAAGTCTAATCAATAAGATTTATCGGGTTCAGTTGGCATTTCGATAGAGAAGTTAGGATTCCAGGCTTCTCCACTACATCAGTTTGGAGGAACACGGAGGTTGCTGTGTGCTCTGCCAAATCAATCGTTTGAATTAAAGGGGAGACTTGTCCTGAGATCCCTTCGGGACAAGAATACTTGGTCGACATGACAGCCAAAGGAAAAAGAAAACCTTTGCATTTGATAAAACGCCTTTCACGTCAAAGCATTCGCCTTCAAGAATAGCGATCGAGCCCCTGTTATCAGCCCAGCGGTCAGTTTGCACGCGGCGAGTTGTAACGGCAATATGTATTTGGGATTTTTTTTCCCCCTTTCGTTTTAAAGAGAGATTTAGACACAAGAGCCGGTGGTTATAAATATTTGAGATTGACTTGCTCTTTATTACTCTTACTGCCTTTCCGTCCCGGGGAAATGTGCGCGGAAAACATTTAACCAGTATTGGGAAGGAAAGGTTAATAACCAACCGAACAGAGCTCGGTTTAACATCTCTGAAGGACAGCACCTCAGAAAATGGAGCATCCTGCGCCCCCCCCCCACAACCCCACCACCCACCAGCACTGTCAGCTTAGACGATGTGAGTTCAAGTCCTGATGATGTAGAGACTTGAACCCACAACCTGCTGACTCAGAGGCGAGCGCACTACCACTGCGTCAGGCTGACAAACCACCCAAGAGAGCAGTAGTACTCAATCTCATACCATTTAATTCCACGCAGTTTTAATATGTAGTGTATTGTCATCCATGATGGTCTTACCCTTCGCGCGGGAGGTGGTGAAGGACGCAGAGCTCACCACGGGCAGCGTTTATCTCCTCGAGCGAGGGTTGGAGTGGAGAGGGGGGGGAAAAAAAAGAGGCTTAAAAATAGTCCCCAACTTAGATCCCTCGTTTGTTCTTTATCCGTGTTTTTGTTTAAAAAAAAGTTTAGCGTTCTATATTATAAGGCACTGTGCATCCAACGCTTATCAGGCATTACAGACACCCAATTTAGAAGGGCTTATCCATAGTAACTCAGCAAAGGGTTGTTAGCAATGGCAACAGGAAACCTCGGCAGGTCAATAAGGATCAATGGTCCCTAAAAATATTTGGGGAGGGAAATGTATCCTAACAGAAACCCCCTCAATTCACAGCGTAGGCTGCATAGGTCAGTCTCCTGACTGAAAGGTCCTTAGTGGGATCAGAGGTAAAAACTGTTGTATTGAACGCCAAAAGTTCAATGGACTCTGGTTCTATCAAAAGGGCTGGTTTTCTTTAGGGGGGAGGAGAGAGAGGGGGGTGGGTGGGTGGCGGAGGATGAGAGGAGGGGTACGTAAAACGGTTGGTTAAGATAAAATAACTCTCATCGCGGGTCACTTCAGTTCCATCTGGCTTTTTTTTAGGCAAAGGTTTTCTGCGCTTAAGAGAATGGTGAATGGCGCTTAAAACCACCGTTGAGACAGAGTATGAAGGTCTGGGGTCAGTTTCAGATACGTCAGTTTAGACCAGCGAGCAGTAGTCACTGCATGCGTCCTCCCCTCTGGGCACCGCGCTAGATAGTCTTACGCCTTGGTGTCCCTCGGTTTCCCATAGTCCTGGAGTCTGCATTATCTTCTCCACCACTTCTTCGAACGCACACTGGACTCCGTCGCATGTTTTAGCGCTGGACTCTGTGTGAGCGGGAGGGAGGGAGGGAGGGAGGGGGGAGAGGGGAAGAGGGAGAGCGGTAGCGAGGCACAAGATTCAACTGAGAAATTGCAAGCTCAGAAACGAGCGTCAAAGCCAGCACAATGTTCCCAATTATCCACCTCGTCTGCGACCTCCCCCCCCCCCCGCCCCCCACCCCCATTCGCACACCCATCCACACCCCCACATTCGCACACTTGCCCACACCCGTCCACAATCCCACTCGCACACCCGCCCGGACCCTACAACGCACCGCTTACCTATAAAAAGCATGGAATGTTTTCTGGCAAATCTCAGCCCTTCGTTTCGGTCGATCTCCCGATCTTGCTGCAAGCATTCGTCGAGAGAGAGAAAAAAAAAAATAAAAGTTGTTCTAAGCAACATTGCAGTGGAATGAACGGTCGCAAACCCGTCCCAAAGGTTTACATGACGACGGCGATAGCAGTAACAACAATATGAAGCAAACTTTTAATCTTTAAATGATCATTCGTTTGAAACGGAAACGGTAAAACGCCGCGATCTCTCGACGCCCGTTACCTTGTCGATTTTATTGCCGACCAACATCTTAACAATCTCGTATTTTGTGCTGTACGTTTCCAACTCGTTCAGCCAGTTCTGAAGTTTTGTGAAGGTTTCCCTTTGGGTCACGTCGTACACTGCAACAAATAGGCTGGAATTACACCTTTGCTCCCCCAACGTGACAATGGCTTACATTTATTTACTCTCAGCCCTCCTGCCTTTCGTGTCAGGAGAGAGTCTCAAAGCACTTTACGCAACTGGTTGGTTGGTTGGGGATGTGCACTTGGAAAAGGCCGGGTTTTAAAATCGACAAATGATAACCAGGCAGTTCAACCATCAATAATAATAATAATCCTCGCATTTGATATAGCGCCTTATCACGTCGTTGAGACTTTCACTGTTAAGCGACTGTATTTTGTGGATGAAACATTAAGCATCCTATTTATGTCAAGGTCATTATCTTTTTTATATCCTCACGTATCCTTCGCACGAGCGACTCAAATCATTGTTGGTTTTGGTGAGCTGAGCCTGCTTTAACGGAATCGCCCGTTAACGACTCACTCCATAAACGAGGGCTGCGTGAACGTAAACTGTCGATTGCTGCTCTCGCTCAGCGCTGCACCGATGAAACTCGTAGAGTTCAGCTCAAGTTCCATTCACAAAACCAAACCAAACAGGCTCCCCTAACCCCCCACCCCTTTGCCGTTCAGTCACACGCCTCAAAAACCTGCTCCTTTACCTAGAATAACCCCCTGGGCACCTCTGTAGTAACTGGGCGTTAGTGTTCGGAAGCGTTCCTGACCCGCTGTGTCCTACGGGGAAAGGAAATCGAGATTTGATCAATGTTTTCGAATCGGGCGACAGCATCTTTAAAGTCCGCCTGGAACAGGCGCACGAGGACGGGAGCTCTCGTTAACCTCTCATCCGAACCACGGCGTCTCTGGCAACGTAGTGCTCTCTCCCTCCGCGCCCCCCACCGCCCCCGCCGCCCGAGCACTGGAACGCCAGCCTAGATTGCGAGCACAAGGTTTCCCCCCGACATGGGAGACTCAAGGGGTGGGTGGGGTTGTTGGTAGAAGGAGGACAGGAAGGGAACGCTGGCGTGCAGTGATAAATGAAGAGTACCGGTCGGCTTTGCTTGCTGAATTATGTATGTAGCCATAATGGTTACAGCACTTTCGAAGCCAACTACGCATTGGAAGCAGCTGACTGTACATCACGCACGGCTGGCAGTTCACCTGAACTCACCCAGATTGCAAGCTTGACGTTGTTTCCATCGACCCTCAAGTTCTTCACCTTAAAGTCAACCCCTGACAGAGAGAGCGAGAGAGAGAGAGAGAGAGAGAGAACAGCGTTAACTCCGAAACACGCGCAAGTAAAAACACCTCTTCGAACAAAGCAAGTCAGAACTGAGGTCAGGAAGCATTTGATCCGCACGGAAGGTTATGGCGTACTGTAGAGCAGTGGTTAGCGCGATCAATTAGCCGGGGTTCAATACCCGGGCGTAAGAAACCTTAGGTGAGTTTCCTGACTCCACACGCCTCTGTTTACCCAGCAATAAGTCCAAACCCAGTTGTTAGTCGATTTTGTGGAACGTTTTCCGGGGGGGTTGGGGGGGGGGAGGGGGTAATCAGCCCTCACCCCCAAAAAAAATACACTCCATGACTGTTTGTGGGTCCACTTCCGAGCGCAAATTGGCTGCCGTGTTTCGCCCACAAAATACACAGTCCGTCCACTTTGCAACCTATCCTGTAAAGTGCTTTGAATGTCTCAATAAGGAAATATGGCACCGTATCAAATGCAAGTATTATTACTAAGAGAGAACTGGACAGGTATCCGGGGAAGACGGGTTTGCAGGGTTATGGGGAGAAAGCTGGTGATTGGGGTTAGTGAAAGTGACGCTCTGTCAAAGAGCCGCACTGACTCGATGGGCCGAATGGCCTCCTTCTGTGAATCTATGAAAATCTATTATTATTTACCATTAAGATGCTCTGGCCAGAAAGCTATAGAGATGGGGACGCTTGAGAGAGAGAGAGAGACAGACAGACAGACAGACAGACAGACAGACAGACACTTGCAACGCAGGAGAAATAATGAAAGGTGGGATAATAAAATCTGACAGGGATTTTCATGAAGTGGCGGAACAGGCCCTGATGGGCTGAATGACCACCTCCTGCTCCTTAAAGAGTTGTGTAGGGGTGGGGGGTCTGTTGGGCTGGTGGGGTGGGGCACAGCTGGCAGCAACACAGATTCTCTTTGAGGCAGCTTACCGATGGTGGCACCGATCTTAAGGTCGAACGTGCCATCCGTGAATCTCAGTAGAAGGCTGAAAGGCAGAAAGAATACGGGAGGATCTGCAGTGACCGATTAACGAGCGGCAAATGTCGTAACCCCTTTTGAAGGAAGGGTGCAATTTGCTGCTCTTTCAAGAATAAAAAGCTTTTCAAAATCCTTCCTCCTATATCTATCTATAGATCTGTATCTTCCTCCTTCAAGTCCTGACCTTGCCATCAGTCACCCACCCCTCCCTTCTCCTCCCCCCCACCCCATGACCCCAGCTCGGGTCGGAAAAGCTGTACGCTGTCTTGGGACGTCCTCCGGATTGTGAAAGGCGCTTATACAAATGTAATCTTGTTGTCGTTGTTGTGCCGAACGCAGATTTACACGGAAATTTAAGCTGGAATTGAGTGTGGTTCGTTGCCGTCTCGGCAAGTGTACAAGGGTGTCAGTCTGGCTTCGTCGGAAGCACTCAACAACTAAGCAACTAAATTATATTCGCATCGCTCCGGATAGTAATCCCTCCTCTAATAATAACCCCTCCAAAAAAAATAAATAAATAAATTGGTCATTTTCAACCCACGACTGTTTGTGGGACGCTGCTGTGCGCGATTGGCCGCCGCGTTTCGCCCACAAACATACAGTCTATTCTGTGAAGCGCTGTGAGACGTCGAGAAGACGTGAAAAGCGCTATATCAAATGCAAGGATTATTATTATTATTATTATTATTATTATTGTATTGTTATAGTCAGTAGGAGGGCGACCGAAGGCACGGTCGAAGAGGAGGTGGTCTTGGGACGGGTCTTGAGGGAGGCGAGGGGGAGGGCGAAGGCGACGGCGGGAGGGACCGAGGGACGGAGTTCCAGAGGGCGGGGGCAGAGACTGATCGCCGATAAGTGTCCCGGAGCGTTCGAGTCAGAGAGTTGCAGGTTCCGACAAGACGCTGCAGCAAATTGCAAAGGATTATCAATCTTATTATTATTCAAGACTGAAGGCGCAAACAGTTAAAGAGTTTGGTGCCTTATGAAGTCATCGCTGAGCGCCATTGTCACAGAGTTTTATGGCTACGATAGAATTCGGAGCCCTTCGTGTTAGGGCCAGTGACTCGCCTTTATATCGCGCCTTTCGTTAAACGCGCATCGTTTTATTTATTTTGCGACCTCCTCCCACCAAACACCTACCACACACCCCCCCCCCACCCCCACACCCCCCTCCACACACACACAAATCCACAACAAGACCAGATCTGGAGATCGCGGAGTCAGACGATGAGCTCAGCCCATGTCCGTACACCCAGCGACTGACTTAAGAGGTGACGAGCGCACTAACTGTTTGCGTGCGTGGGTGGGTGGGGGGGGGGGGGGGGTGGGTGGGGGGGGTGGGGGTGGGTGCGGGGAGGGGGTGAACGCTGCCGTGTGCAATCGGCTGCCGTGTTGCGCCCACACAAGACACACACGGTCGCTCCACCTGACGGTACATTCTGCGAAGCGCTTTGAGGCGTCTCGACGACGCGATAAGGCGCTGTGTCAAATGTGAGGGTTATTATTATTATTTTCATTATTGCGGAGACCCGTTTGATATTTCCCCCACACTCTCCCCACCCGCCGCCCCCCCACCCCCACCCGCCCCCCCTACTCTGTAGCCTAAAGGAAAGCGCCCCATTTGACAGGTCTATCCTTTGTGAAACACTTTGAGATTCAAAGGCAGACATTGTTGAATGCGGAACTGCTTTTACACCCAATAACATTTGTCGAATCAAATCACACGCGAACTATTTTTTTTGTTTGAAAAACTTTTTGGAAAACTCACCAAAATGTTTGGACCCTTTATTGTGTCTTTGAAGCAACAGGAAGTTGAGTGCGAAACAAACTTTGAAACAGGCTACAAAGTACTGAAATAAAACACTGAACAACTCCCCCAACACACACACACACAGAGACACACAGAGACACACACACAGACACACAGAGACACACACACCACACAGACACACACACACACACACACACACACACAGACACACACACACACAGACACACACACACACACGAGACACACACAGACACACACACACACAGACACACACACAGACACACAGAGAACACACACACACAGACACACACACACACACATACACAGAGACACACACACAGACACACAGAGACACACACACCACACAGACACACACACACACACATACACACAGACACATACACACAGACACACACACACAGAGACACACACACACACACAGACACACACAGACACACACACACACAGACACACACACAGACACACAGAGACACACACACCACACAGACACACACACACACACATACACAGAGACACACACACAGACACACAGAGACACACACACCACACAGACACACACACACACACACACACACACACACACACAGACACATACA